>NC_092119.1:9235061-9397561 GCF_045679555.1 Salvelinus alpinus
CTAGCCCTGCCTTGGATCACTCCCCTGTATTAACAGCTCCTACGTCGCTCGTAAAACTAACCGCAACCCTCACTCTCTTTTTCTGTTGGTACGTGTTTCTTTCTCTCTCTCTTTCTCTTCCTCTCCAACGTGTGATCCTTCGCAAATTCCCAAACAGCCAGCAGCCACGTTCATTTTAGGTTGCTTCTTTGTTTAGCAGGTGACGAACATTGTTATAGTGACTCACACATCACATGACCTTTACCTTACAATAAATAAGAGCTTTGAGACAATGATCATTTGTCCAAATGGTCACATTTAAAATCAAATCAAATATATGTGTCACATACACAGTTTACAGCAGGTATAAAATGTGCAGAGAAATGCTATCTCCCTCAAACAACGCAGTACATTAATCAATAGAGAAATGCAATCTCCCTCAACAACGCAGTACATTAATCAATAGAGAAATGCTATCTCCCTCAACAACGCAGTACATTAATCAATTGAGAAATGCTATCTCCCTCAACAACGCAGTACATTAATCAATAGAGAAATGCTATCTCCCTCAACAACGCAGTACATTAATCAATCGAGAAATGCTATCTCCCTCAACAACGCAGTACATTAATCAATCGAGAAATGCTATCTCCGTCAACAACGCAGTACATTAATCAATAGAGAAATGCTATCTCCCTCAACAACGCAGTACATTAATCAATAGAGAAATGCCATCTCCCTCAACAACGCAGTACATTAATCAATCGAGAAATGCTATCTCCCTCAACAACGCAGTACATTAATCAATAGAGAAATGCTATCTCCGTCAACAACGCAGTACATTAATCAATAGAGAAATGCTAGCTCCCTCAAACAACGCAGTACATTAATCAATAGAGAAATGCCATCTCCCTCAACAACGCAGTACATTAATCAATAGAGAAATGCCATCTCCTTCAAGAACGCAGTACATTAATCAATCGAGAAATGCCATCTCCCTCAACAACGCAGTACATTAATCAATAGAGAAATGCCATCTCCCTCAACAACGCAGTACATTAATCAATATAGAAATGCCATCTCCCTCAACAACGGAGTACATTAATCAATAATCAATAAGAACAATGAAAAGAGTCACGTCCATAATAACAATGAATAGAATTAACAGAAGAGAAGAAGAAGAGGTAGTATTAGAGAGTAATAATGGATTTACACTGTCAAATATGAAGTGGTTAGGGGAATCAATAGCATAAGAGACAGTGTTGTGTGTGTGTGTGTGTGTGTGTGTGTGTGTGTGTGTGTGTGTGCGTTTGTAAGTTTGAAAGTCCATGTGGTTGACCTCCTGTGTCAACATTACAGTAATTAAATTAGCACACTGCGAATACACATAAATAATCCTCCTGTACATCCACCCGACCCATTCCCTCTGTCTGTTCCCCTGCTTATAGTCAAACCCCAGCATCGCCTGACCCATTCCCTCTGTGTGTGTCTGTTCCCCTGCTGATAGTCAAACCCCAGCATCACCCGACCCATTCCCTCTGTGTGTGTCTGTTCCCGTGCTGATAGTCAAACCCCAGCATCACCCGACCCATTCCCTCTGTGTGTGTCTGTTCCCGTGCTTATAGTCAAACCCCAGCATCACCTGACCCTTACTGGTTTATTTTCATTTCCTCTCCAAGCAGGAAACAAAGCAACCCCCTCCCCCCACTGCTGTTTTCCCAGAATGCCGTGTTTTCAGTCCAGACAGGGGCAGATACAGGCAGCGCTATCTTGGCCTGACCCTCTGTTACCTTTTATCCTCCATGTGTCTGAGAGTGTGTGTGTGTGTGTGTGTGTGTGTGTGTGTGTGTGTGTGTGTGTGTGTGTGTGTGTGTGTGTGTGTGTGTGTGTGTGTGTGTGTGTGTGTGTGTGTGAGACTGGCTACCACAGGGGCCAGCAGGGCCCCATAAAGCACAAGACGTGCAGTAAGTATTCCCCTTTAACTCAAGGGTTGCCGGAGAGTATAGTTTCTGCTTGGTATTTCCATTGATAGAAGAACTGCATTATGGGTGAGACAGTTTAAAAGTGTTCCGGAGTGTTCCACTTCAAAGGCAAGCCCAGAGCAGAGGTCTTGTTTTGGTTGGAAAATAAAAATATTCAGCAATAATAAAAAGTGCCAAATGTCTTCTTTTGTTATGAGGCAGACGGTCACGCTTTATAAAAGGTGATACGACTGTCAACCGGCAAAACGTAATCAAACTCACAGTATGTTTATGTAAAATCTTAGCAGCGTATTCCCCATGACCTGATATCTAAAATCAAGATGGCCATCTAGATTCTGTTTTAAAGGAACAACAGACCAGAGCAGAAACGTTCTACTAGGGGGAGGTTGACAGGTTTAGGGGTTTAGTGGTGAACTGAGGGGAGGTTGAGTTTAGGGTGAGGTTGACAGGTTGACAGGTTTAGGGGTTTAGTGGTGAACTGAGGGGAGGTTGAGTTTAGGGTGAGGTTGACAGGTTTAGGGGTTTAGTGGTGAACTGAGGGGAGGTTGAGTTTAGGGTGAGGTTGACAGGTTTAGGGGTTTAGTGGTGAACTGAGGGGAGGTTGAGTTTAGGGTGAGGTTGACAGGTTTAGGGGTTTAGTGGTGAACTGAGGGGAGGTTGAGTTGTGGTTTGGGGGTAGGTGAGGTGCAATATTATTTAGGGTGATCCTGTGACCCCCCCCAGCCACCCAGCCGACGAGGGCAACACCTGACTTGTCTGGTGTAGCGGCAGCCCTCGTCCTGGGTCAGGCATCGCAGCCATGCCTAATGTGGAGGCAATTAGATTATTACAGTGCCAGATGGCAGTGACATAGCCAGATAGCTATTCTGTGATACGCCTACAAGTCCCCAGAGTGCTACTCCCCCTCTTTTCAGAGTTATTCAAGTCTCTTTATATCTCTGTCTCAAAGTGATTCAAGTCTCTTTCTATCTCTGTCTCAAAGTGATTCAAGTCTCTTTCTATCTCTGTCTCAAAGTGATTCAAGTATCTTTCTATCTCTGTCTCAGAGTGATTCAAGTCTCTTTATATCTCTGTCTCAGTGTGATTCAAGTCTCTTTCTAACTTTGTCTCAACGTGATTCAAGTCACTTTCTATCTCTGTCTCAGAGTGATTCAAGTCTCTCACTTTCTCTTTCTGTCTCTCTGTTTTATTCAGTTGCTTTCTCTCTGTCTTTCAGATTTTTATTTGTGTGACAGATTAAAAATCCAATACAACCACACGTGAATACAATGTATGTAAAAAAAAAAGGTATTTTCATTGTGGTCCTCTTGAAAAGACGAGATTTAAAATATACACACAATATTCTAAAATGAAAACAAAATGCATCATTTCATCTATAGGGAGGAAACAGTACTTTTCTTAGCCAGTTTTGTCTTGAAGCATTTTGCCCATGTCACGCCCGGACCATAGAGAGCCCTTGGTTCTCTACGGTGTAGTAGGTCAGGGCGTGACTAGGGGGTGTTCTAGTTCAATATTTCTATGTTGGTGTTTTGTATGGTTCCCAATTAGAAGCAGCTGGTAATCGTTGCCTCTAATTGGGGATCATATTTAGGTAGCCATTTTTCCCACCTGTGTTTGTGGGATATTGTTTTGTGTTTGTGCATGTGCTGTCAGGACCCGGTGCGAGAAACAGTCACTTAATAATTGGCAGAACCCAGAAGATGAGGCAGACACAGCAGTACTAGAGATGGTGGTTTAATGAAAAATGGATATCCTCCAAAATACAACGAAAAATCCACAAAGTGGGAAAAAACAGCAGGGAAAAACAAACCTCAAAAGACTACTCAAATAATAAACAAGAACAAAACCAGAGAACCTCTGGAAAATCCAACAAGAGAAAAGTCTATATAAAACAAGGCTTGGGCTGGGGCTGGGTGCTAACTTACAAACACTGAGCAAGGAACTAAGGAACACACAGGGTTTAAATACTAACAAGGGGATGACTTACAGGTGCAAACAATAATTGGAGCAAGAAAAACAAAAGGTACAAAAAAGGTGCAAGGGGGACATCTAGTGAACAAAACCTGAACAGTCCTGGCCAAAACCTGACATGTGCACTACTACTTTCAAGTTTCGTTGTTGGTTTATTGTTTTTGTTTAAAGTTTTACCGTAATAAAGATGTGGAACTCAACACACGCTGCACCTTGGTCCGCTCATTACGACGATCGTGACAGCCCATTAACCATTCCTTAAGGTTTATCTTAAAATTCCCCAGCGTAGGGATGCTTTTTATATTCCTCTGCACCAGTGTTAAAGAAATAGATGTTTCCCCCAGACATGCTCCTATAACGCAGCGGTCTGATATTGACTCTGGTGTGATGGCTATGAGAGCCTCTAATGAACTTAGAATAACCAGACAGGTAACTGGGGGCAAGGTCATGTAGAACTTTAAAATAACATCAACGGTTTGATCTGCACCAACTGATCAACTGGAAGCCAGTTTAGTTCCTGGGGCATGATGAGTACCACTGTGTCCTGGGGCATGATGAGGACCACTGTGTCCTGGGGCATGATGAGTACCACTGTGTCCTGGGGCATGATGAGTACCACTGTGTCCTGGGGCATGATGAGGACCACTGTGTCCTGGGGCATGATGAGTACCACTGTGTCCTGGGGCATGATGAGTACCACTGTGTCCTGGAGCATGATGAGTACCACTGTGTCCTGGGGCATGATGAGTACCACTGTGTCCTGGGGCATGATGAGTACCACTGTGTGTCCTGGGGCATGATGAGGACCACTGTGTCCTGGGGCATGATGAGTACCACTGTGTCCTGGGGCATGATGAGGACCACTGTGTCCTGGGGCATGATGAGTACCACTGTGTGTCCTGGGGCATGATGAGTACCACTGTGTGTCCTGGGGCATGATGAGTACCACTGTGTCCTGGGGCATGATGAGTACCACTGTGTCCTGGGGCATGATGAGTACCACTGTGTCCTGGGGCATGATGAGTACCACTGTGTCCTGGGGCATGATGAGTACCACTGTGTCCTGGGGCATGATGAGTACCACTGTGTCCTGGGGCATGATGAGTACCACTGTGTGTCCTGGGGCATGATGAGGACCACTGTGTCCTGGGGCATGATGAGTACCACTGTGTGTCCTGTGGCATGATGAGGACCACTGTGTCCTGGGGCATGATGAGGACCACTGTGTGTCCTGGGGCATGATGAGAACCACTGTGTCCTGGGGCATGATGAGTACCACTGTGTCCTGGGGCATGATGAGTACCACTGTGTCCTGGGGCATGATGAGTACCACTGTGTTCTGGGGCATGATGAGGACCACTGTGTCCTGGGGCATGATGAGTACCACTGTGTGTCCTGGGGCATGATGAGTACCACTGTGTGTCCTGGGGCATGATGAGTACCACTGTGTCCTGGGGCATGATGAGTACCACTCTGTGTCCTGGGGCATGATGAGTACCACTGTGTCCTGGGGCATGATGAGTACCACTGTGTCCTGGGGCATGATGAGTACCACTGCGTGTCCTGGGGCATGATGAGTACTACTGTGTCCTGGGGCATGATGAGTACCACTGTATCCTGGGGCATGATGAGTACCACTGTGTCCTGGGGCATGATGAGGACCACTGTGTGTCCTGGGGCATGATGAGGACCACTGTGTCCTGGGGCATGATGAGTACCACTATGTCCTGGGGCATGATGAGTACCACTGTGTGTCCTGGGGCATGATGAGTACCACTGTGTGTCCTGGGGCATGATGGGGACCACTGTGTGTCCTGGGGCATGATGAGGACCACTGTGTCCTGGGGCATGATGAGTACCACTGTGTCCTGGGGCATGATGAGTACCACTGTGTGTCCTGGGGCATGATGAGTACCACTGTGTGTCCTGGGGCATGATGAGTACCACTGTGTCCTGGGGCATGATGAGTACCACTGTGTCCTGGGGCATGATGAGTACCACTGTGTCCTGGGGCATGATGAGTACCACTGTGTCCTGGGGCATGATGAGTACCACTGTGTCCTGGGGCATGATGAGTACCACTGTGTCCTGGGGCATGATGAATACCACTGTGTCCTGGGGCATGATGAGTACCACTGTGTGTCCTGTGGCATGATGAGGACCACTGTGTCCTGGGGCATGATGAGGACCACTGTGTGTCCTGGGGCATGATGAGAACCACTGTGTCCTGGGGCATGATGAGTACCACTGTGTCCTGGGGCATGATGAGTACCACTGTGTCCTGGGGCATGATGAGTACCACTGTGTTCTGGGGCATGATGAGGACCACTGTGTCCTGGGGCATGATGAGTACCACTGTGTGTCCTGGGGCATGATGAGTACCACTGTGTGTCCTGGGGCATGATGAGTACCACTGTGTGTCCTGGGGCATGATGAGTACCACTGTGTCCTGGGGCATGATGAGTACCACTCTGTGTCCTGGGGCATGATGAGTACCACTGTGTCCTGGGGCATGATGAGTACCACTGTGTCCTGGGGCATGATGAGTACCACTGCGTGTCCTGGGGCATGATGAGTACTACTGTGTCCTGGGGCATGATGAGTACCACTGTATCCTGGGGCATGATGAGTACCACTGTGTCCTGGGGCATGATGAGGACCACTGTGTGTCCTGGGGCATGATGAGGACCACTGTGTCCTGGGGCATGATGAGTACCACTATGTCCTGGGGCATGATGAGTACCACTGTGTGTCCTGGGGCATGATGAGTACCACTGTGTGTCCTGGGGCATGATGGGGACCACTGTGTGTCCTGGGGCATGATGAGGACCACTGTGTCCTGGGGCATGATGAGTACCACTGTGTCCTGGGGCATGATGAGTACCACTGTGTCCTGGGGCATGATGAGTACCACTGTGTCCTGGGGCATGATGAATACCACTGTGTCCTGGGGCATGATGAGTACCACTGTGTGTCCTGTGGCATGATGAGGACCACTGTGTCCTGGGGCATGATGAGGACCACTGTGTGTCCTGGGGCATGATGAGAACCACTGTGTCCTGGGGCATGATGAGTACCACTGTGTCCTGGGGCATGATGAGTACCACTGTGTCCTGGGGCATGATGAGTACCACTGTGTTCTGGGGCATGATGAGGACCACTGTGTCCTGGGGCATGATGAGTACCACTGTGTGTCCTGGGGCATGATGAGTACCACTGTGTGTCCTGGGGCATGATGAGTACCACTGTGTGTCCTGGGGCATGATGAGTACCACTGTGTCCTGGGGCATGATGAGTACCACTCTGTGTCCTGGGGCATGATGAGTACCACTGTGTCCTGGGGCATGATGAGTACCACTGTGTCCTGGGGCATGATGAGTACCACTGCGTGTCCTGGGGCATGATGAGTACTACTGTGTCCTGGGGCATGATGAGTACCACTGTATCCTGGGGCATGATGAGTACCACTGTGTCCTGGGGCATGATGAGGACCACTGTGTGTCCTGGGGCATGATGAGGACCACTGTGTCCTGGGGCATGATGAGTACCACTATGTCCTGGGGCATGATGAGTACCACTGTGTGTCCTGGGGCATGAATAGGACCACTGTGTCCTGGGGCATGATGAGTACCACTGTGTCCTGGGGCATGATGAGTACCACTATGTCCTGGGGCATGATGAGTACCACTGTGTCCTGGGGCATGATGAGTACCACTGTGTCCTGGTGCATGATGAGGACCACTGTGTGTCCTGGGTCATGATGAGGACCACTGTGTACTGGGGCATGATGAGTACCACTGTACTGAGTGTACTGATCACTGAGAGAGAGAGAGAGACAGAGAGAGAGAGACAGACAGAGACGGAGAGTGAGGGAGGGAGAGAGTGAGGGAGAGAAAGAGAGAGAGAGAGCGTGAGGGAGAGACAGAGAGAGAGTGAGGGAGTGACAGAGAGAGAGACCGAGAGAGAGTGAGGGAGAGACAGAGAGAGAGACCGAGAGAGAGAGAGAAAGAGACCGAGAGAGAGAGAGAGAGACCGAGAGAGAGAGAGAGACCGAGAGAGAGAGAGAGAGAGAGACAGAGAGAGAGAAAGAGAGAGAGAGTGAGGGAGAGAAAGAGAGAGAGTGAGGGAGAGACAGAGAGAGAGAAAGGGAGAGGGTGAGGGAGTGTGAGGGAGTGACAGAGAGAGAGTGAGGGAGGGATGGAGAGAGAAAGAGAGAGAGAGTGAGGGAGAGAGAGAGAGAGTGAGGGAGAGACAGACAGAGAGACAGATAGAGAGACAGATAGAGAGAGTGAGGGAGAGGGTGAGGGAGAGGGTGAGGGAGAGTGTGGGAGAGAGAGGGAGAGTATGGGAGAGAGGGAGAGAGAGTGAGAGTGTGGGAGAGTGAGAGAGAGGGAGAGAGAGTGAGAGTGAGGGAAAGAGTGTGGGAGAGAGAGTGAGAGTGTGGGAGAGTGAGAGTGGGGGAGGGAGAGAGTGAGGGAGTGAGTGAGGGAGAGAGTGAGAGTGTGGGAGAGTGAGAGAGAGTGAGAGAGGGAGAGAGTGAGGGAGGGAGTGAGGGAGAAGTGGGAGAGAGAGTGAGAGTGAGGGAGGGAGAGTGAGAGTGAGGGAGAGAGTGAGGGAGTAGTGGGAGAGGGCCGTCCATCATCATCTCTCAGTGACACTCAACCTGATGAACAGGGTTAGGATGCAGACCTCAAAACAACATCCTCACAACACACAGGCCAAGGTCAGGGTGGAGAGGAGGGAGGGAGATGGTCAGGGTGGAGAGGAGGGAGGGAGATGAGGAGGAGATGGTCAGGATGGAGAGGAGGGAGGGAGATGAGGAGGAGGGGTCAGGGTGGAGAGGAGGGAGGGAGATGGTCAGGGTGGAGAGGAGGGAGGGAGATGGTCAGGGTGGAGAGGAGGGAGGGAGATGGTCAGGGTGGAGAGGAGGGAGGGAGATGGTCAGGGTGGAGAGGAGGGAGGGAGAAGGTCAGGGTGGAGAGGGGGGAGGGATATGGTCAGGGTGGAGAGGAGGGAGGGAGATGGTCAGGGTGGAGAGGAGGGAGGGAGATGGTCAGGGTGGAGAGGAGGGAGGGAGATGGTCAGGGTGGAGAGGAGGGAGGGAGATGGTCAGGGTGGAGAGGAGGGAGGGAGATGGTCAGGGTGGAGAGGAGGGAGGGAGATGGTCAGGGTAGAGAGGAGGGAGGGAGATGAGGAGGAGATGGTCAGGGTGGAGAGGAGGGAGGGAGATGGTCAGGGTGGAGAGGAGGGAGGGAGATGGTCAGGGTGGAGAGGAGGGAGGGAGATGGTCAGGGTGGAGAGGAGGGAGGGAGATGGTCAGGGTGGAGAGGAGGGAGGGAGATGGTCAGGGTGGAGAGGAGGGAGGGAGATGAGGAGGAGATGGTCAGGGTGGAGAGGAGGGAGGGAGATGGTCAGGGTGGAGAGGAGGGAGGGAGATGGTCAGGGTGGAGAGGAGGGAGGGAGATGGTCAGGGTGGAGAGGAGGGAGGGAGATGGTCAGGGTGGAGAGGAGGGAGGGAGATGAGGAGGAGGACTCTTCAAAGGGCCCCACTGTTTACAGAGATGCCTCCCAGCTGTTTTCCCAGCTGTCAACTCCCACTCCTCTCTGGATAAAGGACCTCCATCCATCAACTGAGCCCAGACACTCCACTCCTCCCCCCTCCCCCACCTCTCCTTTACCTCCTCCCCACCCTGACCCAAAATTAAAGGACAGCTTTGACTATGTACAGACTCAATGAGCATAGCCTTGCTATTGAGAAATGCCGCCGTAGGCAGACATGGCTCTCAAGAGAAGACAGGCTATGTGCTCACTGCCCACAAAATGAGGTGGGAACTGAGCTGCACTTCCTAACCTTCTGCCAAATGTATGACCATATTAGAGACACATATTTCCCTCAGATTACACAGACCCACAAAGAATTCAAAAACAAACCCCATTTTGATAAACTCCCATATCTACTGGGTGAAAGACCATAGTGTGCCATCACAGCAGCAAGATGTGTGACCTGTTGCTACAAGAAAAGGGCAAACAGTGAAAAAAACAAATACCATTGTAAATACAACCCATATTTATGTTTATTTATTTTCCCTTTTGTACTTTAACTATTTGCACATAATATGAAATTTTACATGTTTTTACTATTTTGGAACTTTTGTGAGTCTAATGTTTACTGTACATTTTGTGTTTATTCCACTTCTGTGCAACATGGGCTCATGGGCTCTCATCAAGTGTTTGATTATATTTTTTGAAAACATTTGCATTGATGTCAGAGTGTTAACAGGCTAACAGACCTGTACCCATCCCCCTGTACCTATCACCCTGTACCTATCCCCCTGTACCTATCCCCCTGTACCCATCACCCTGTACCTATCACCCTGTACCTATCACCCTGTACCCATCCCCCTGTACCTATCACCCTGTACCTATCTATCTGTACCCATCCCCCTGTACCTATCCCCCTGTACCCATCACCCTGTACCTATCACCCTGTACCCATCCCCCTGTACCTATCACCCTGTACCTATCACCCTGTACCCATCACCCTGTACCCATCACCCTGTACCTATCACCCTGTACCCATCACCCTGTACCCATCACCCTGTACCCATCCCCCTGTACCCATCACCCTGTACCCATCACCCTGTACCTATCACCCTGTACCCATCCCCCTGTACCTATCACCCTGTACCCATCACCCTGTACCCATCACCCTGTACCTATCACCCTGTACCTATCACCCTGTACCTATCACCCTGTACCCATCACCCTGTACCCATCACCCTGTACCTATCACCCTGTACCTATCACCCTGTACCCATCACCCTGTACCCATCCCCCTGTACCTATCACCCTGTACCCATCACCCTGTACCCATCACCCTGTACCCATCCCCCTGTACCTATCACCCTGTACCCATCACCCTGTACGCATCACCCTGTACCCATCACCCTGTACCTATCACCCTGTACCCATCACCCTGTACCCATCACCCTGTACCTATCACCCTGTACCTATCACCCTGTACCTATCACCCTGTACCTATCACCCTGTACCCATCACCCTGTACCTATCACCCTGTACCCATCCCACTGTACCCATCACCCTGTACCTATCACCCTGTACCTATCACCCTGTACCCATCCCCCTGTACCTATCACCCTGTACCTATCACCCTGTACCTATCTATCTGTACCCATCCCCCTGTACCTATCCCCCTGTACCTATCTATCTGTACCCATCCCCCTGTACCTATCCCCCTGTACCTATCCCCCTGTACCCATCACCCTGTACCTATCACCCTGTACCTATCACCCTGTACCCATCCCCCTGTACCTATCACCCTGTACCTATCTATCTGTACCCATCCCCCTGTACCTATCCCCCTGTACCCATCACCCTGTACCTATCACCCTGTACCTATCACCCTGTACCCATCCCCCTGTACCTATCACCCTGTACCTATCTATCTGTACCCATCCCCCTGTACCTATCACCCTGTACCCATCCCCCTGTACCTATCACCCTGTACCTATCTATCTGTACCCATCCCCCTGTACCTATCCCCCTGTACCCATCACCCTGTACCTATCACCCTGTACCTATCACCCTGTACCCATCCCCCTGTACCTATCACCCTGTACCTATCTATCTGTACCCATCCCCCTGTACCTATCCCCCTGTACCCATCACCCTGTACCTATCACCCTGTACCTATCACCCTGTACCCATCCCCCTGTACCTATCACCCTGTACCTATCACCCTGTACCCATCACCCTGTACCCATCACCCTGTACCTATCACCCTGTACCCATCACCCTGTACCCATCACCCTGTACCCATCCCCCTGTACCCATCACCCTGTACCTATCACCCTGTACCCATCACCCTGTACCCATCACCCTGTACCCATCACCCTGTACCCATCCCCCTGTACCCATCCCCCTGTACCCATCCCCCTGTACCTATCACCCTGTACCCATCACCCTGTACCTATCACCCTGTACCCATCCCCCTGTACCCATCCCCCTGTACCCATCCCCCTGTACCTATCACCCTGTACCCATCCCCCTGTACCTATCACCCTGTACCTATCACCCTGTACCTATCTATCTGTACCCATCCCCCTGTACCCATCCCCCTGTACCTATCACCCTGTACCTATCCCCCTGTACCCATCCCCCTGTACCCATCCCCCTGTACCCATCCCCCTGTACCTATCACCCTGTACCTATCACCCTGTACCTATCCCCCTGTACCCATCCCCCTGTACCCATCCCCCTGTACCCATCCCCCTGTACCCATCCCCCTGTACCTATCACCCTGTACCTATCACCCTGTACCCATCCCCCTGTACCCATCTATCTGTACCCATCCCCCTGTACCCATCCCCCTGTACCCATCTATCTGTACCCATCCCCCTGTACCTATCACCCTGTACCCATCCCCCTGTACCTATCACCCTGTACCTATCTATCTGTACCCATCCCCCTGTACCTATCACCCTGTACCTATCTATCTGTACCCATCCCCCTGTACCTATCACCCTGTACCTATCTATCTGTACCCATCCCCCTGTACCTATCTATCTGTACCCATCCCCCTGTACCTATCTATCTGTACCCATCCCCCTGTACCTATCTATCTGTACCTATCTATCTGTACCTATCTATCTGTACCCATCCACCTGTACCTATCTATCTGTACCTATCTATCTGTACCCATCCCCCTGTACCCATCGCTCTGTACCTATATATCTGTACCTATATATCTGTACCTATCTATCTGTACCTATCTATCTGTACCCATCCACCTGTACCCATCCCCCTGTACCTATCTATCTGTACCCATCCCTCTATCTGTCTAAACCTCTTCTTCTGATTGAACAGGGTATAAGTGTAGTCTCAGAAACGCACTCCAAAATCCAGACTTCCACAAGTAAAACATCAGCAGCAAGTTAGAATTATTTAATTTTTTACTCTTTCTGTAATGCCACAGTGTGTCATTCGTGGAAGAGCATATTCCAATTGGCCGGTGGATCCTGACGAGTCATCCAAGGAGTGAAGTACTTGATGGTGAAGACGTCCTAATAACACACCATGAAGATGGGTTTGCTCACGTCGTTTCCCCCCCGTGCACGCCAGAGGACTCCACTGCAAGAGAGGAGCTCAACTTGACTCCATTTTGGATGGCTGGTTGCCGGGTTCCCTGATTGGAGAAATGTCCAATTTCAGTCGTTAATAAACTCCGTGCCTCAATGTGACCGAACACTGAATGAGGAGGAACTAGAGATGGGATATCCAGGAGTCCTTTTCTCCCCAAACCAACTGATAGTTAACGCTACATATTCAGTATGTGGTCTATGCTGAAATCCAACAGAGACATAATTAGGGACCATGTGGCCCCTACCCCCTCTTTCCCACCTCTTCCCCCATCAGGGTCTCAGTTCTCCTCCCCCTCTCCTCCCTCAGTTCTCCTCCCCCTCTCCTCCCTCAGTACTCAGTACTCCTCCCCATCAGTACTCCCTGGCCTCCTCCAGTTGGGCCTTATGCACCTCCTCGTGTGGGTTGTCGGGACAGAACAGCCCGTTGTTGGGTGGCCTCACCGAGTGGAAGCGGCTCCAGTCCCCTTTACACAGGATCCAGGGCAGCACGTCCACTTTGTAATGCAGCTCCGGCGAGAACTCCGTACTGATGAGGTTCGGAGCGCCCGCCCCTTTACCCCGCGTGATCAGCTTCGCGTGGTCGTCGTAGCAACAGTGCTGCGCGGCCAGGGTGCTGCTATTGGAGGAGATCATGGAGCGTGTGCAGAAGCGAGCGGAAGGCCTGTAGATGTCCAGGCGTTCTTTGGGGCCGGAGGCGTCGCGCCAGCGGTAGGTCTTACGCAGCGTCTTGTCGAAGATGTTGACGGCGTTGTAGACGGCCTCGGACGGGTAGGAGCAGGGGCAGCTGGGTAGTTCGGTCAGCACCTGGTGGAGGTACTTCTGGAGGAAGTCGTTCTTACAGCTCAGCCACTTGTCACAGCTGTCCACGTCTGGGGAGGAGAGAAATCAAACAGGAGTCAATCGTACAGGAGTCAATCGTACAGGAGTCAATCGTAAAGGAGTCAATCATACAGGAGTCAATCGTATAGGAGTCAATCGTATAGGAGTCAATCGTATAGGAGTCAATCGTACAGGAGTCAATCGTATAGGAGTCAATCATATACAGTAGGAGTCAATCATATACACTGAGTGTACAAAACATTAAGAACACCTGCTCTTTGCATTGGGGCGGCAGGGTAGCCTAGTGGTTAGAGCGTTCGGCTCGTAACCGAAAGGTTGCAAGTTCAAATCCCCAAGCTGACAAGGTACAAATCTGTCGTTCTCCCCCTGAACAAGGCAGTTAACCCACTGTTCCTAGACCATCATTGAAAATAAGAATTTGTTCTTAACTGACTTGCCTAGTTAGATAAATAAATATATAAAAATGTGGAGAATTACATAATTCATTATGCTATCCCATATTTTACTGTTTAAAGAATTGTCTCGTTACATGTTAGTGTTTTTTCTAACCCGATACAAACTTGTCTTTGTGGGACTTAGTCATGAGACTCTGGGCGTATAGCTACGGTCCGTTTGGGTGCGATCGCAGCAGGTGACATCCTGTGGGTTTACTATCTACAGGAAGTCACACGTATGGAAACTTGCAGAAAGGAGCCCATTCTAGTGTTTTGCTGTGGTGAACAGCAGCTAGACGGTTGAGCCCTCGGGCTCTATGTCGTCGTAAATCTGCACAGACAACTAATGACCTTTTACACACGATCTACTGACTGACACGTATACAGAAAAGGGGTTGTATGTATGTTCTCTATAACTGCATTGAACCGGCACAGTTCGTTGAGCTTTTCAACTATGCACTGTTGAGAGGATAGTTGATTCTTCATTTTTTGCAAATCATATAATAAAAGTGTTGTTTGAAAGAATCTGCGGTCTTTCTTCCCTTTGATTAGATATTCCACGACAGGTCCCTTGATGATGTCACCTGTTGAATCCACTCTAATCAGTGTAGAATGAAGGGGAGGATACAGGTTCAACTTTTACTCTAGTGGGTTAAATCAGGGGCACACAGAGTGTTTCTTGGTAGTCTTAAACAAATCTACTTTGAAACAAAAGTATACACCTCATACACATGGTTATGGGCTTTAAAAAAAAGAAGACACCTGTACCATGTCAGATACAGAGTTGAAATGTGTTCCATTTTGAGTTTGAATCCCAATATTACATTTTATATACAGTACCAGTCAAAGGTTTGGACACACCTACTCATTCAAGGGTTTTTCTTTATTTTTTAAAACTATTTTCTACATTGTAGAATAATAGTAAAGACATCAAAACTATGAAATAACACATATGGAATCATGTAGAAACCAAAAAGGTTTTAAACAAATCAAAAAATATTTTGTACATTACATTCTTCTAAGTTGCCACCCCAAACAACTGCTCAGCATATGTGGGAACTCCTTCAAGACTGTTGGAAAACATTCCAGGTGAAGCTGGTTGAGAGAATGCCAAGAGAGTGCAAAGGTGTCATCAAGGAAAAGGGTGGCTATTTGAAGAATCTCAAATATAAAATATATTTTGATTTGTTTAACACCTTTTTGGTTACTACATGATTCCATATGTGTTATTTCATAGTGTTAAATGGTGTGTCCAAACTTTTGACCGGTACTGTACATCACAGAAGACTGAAATATAACTAAGCTGTTTGACATAGAAACACTGGATTTTCAGCAGGAATAAATTATGAAAATTATGAAAAATATACATTTTATTTTACCTTTAAGTCAGATAAGAACAAAATCTTATTTTCAATAACGGTGGGTTAACTGCCTTGTTCAGGGGCAGAACGACAGATTTTTTACCTTGTCAGCTCGGTGATTCAATCTTGCAGCCTTTCGGTTACTAGTCCATCGCTCTAACCACTAGGCTGCCGCCCCGGCAGGTAACATTCCACCCATGAGGCCACTAGGTTATTTGACTGCAGGAAAGGGCTACAGACTCATTTTTAAACCTTGAGACAACCGAGACATTGTGTATGTGTAACATTCAGAGGGTGAATGGGCAGGATAACAGATTTAAGTGCCTTTGAATGGGGTATGGTAGTAGGTGCCAGGCGCACCAGTTTGTGTCAAGAACTGCAACGTTACTGGGGTTTTTCACACTCAACAGTTTCCCGTGTGTATAAAGAACGGTCCACCCACCCACAGGACATCCAGCCAACTTGACACAACTTGGGAGGATTATACGTGAAGACAGCATTGATTCCCTTGAGGAAACCAGAGAGAGAGAGACTTTCCAAGCATAAAGGAGTGATTTCAGCACCTTAAAACCCTTTACTTTAAACCGGGGGACTGCAAAGCTCTCAAAGACAACAGAGGTCTTACAACAGCGGGTTGAAAAACTCAGCCAGGTCCGTACTCGCTGCCAAATAATACCATCTATGTTATAGGCTGTGTTCAAATTGGAACCTATTCGTTATAAGAATGTACAGTGTATGTTCGATAGAGGATTGGGGAAAGACACTTTTTCCTCGTTATGTTTTGATAGTTTCATTCTTTGATATTATTGCCCGGAGTGAAGAGAGCTATCAGCGGGGGTTCTAAAAGACAAACTACAGAACAATTCAAGAATTTCTTGGGAGGGAAAGTCAGGTTTTCCATTGGCTGTGCAATACTCTCGGTGGAGCAATCCTTAACGAGGTGAAGGGGAAGTGGGTTTCTGACTCCCACAGTCCCTCCCCCTGACTCCCACAGTCCCTCTATGAGCCCCAGTAGAGCAGTTTAAACCATCCTAAACGGAACAGACCACGAAGGCCCCCCAAATACTACAACAGGCCCTGTTGGCCACACACACACACACACACACACACACACACACACACACACACACACACACACACACACACACACACACACACACACACACACACACACACACACACACACACACACACACACACACACACACACACACACACACACACACACACACCAACAAACGTACTTGTGTCAAGGGAGTCAGTGCCATTCGTTTTCTCCAGAGGCATCAGCTCAGTAACTGCTAGGAGGTCATCTACAGAAAGAGAGGGGAAAGACATTATGAAACCTGCTGAATGGATAGCACAAGATACCACAAAAAGGAAAAAAATACGTTTCAGTGGGTGGCTGTTAAACAGTCACCAGTAGCCGGCATCCGCCCAGTACCCTGCCCTGAACATTAGTCACTGTTACTAGCTGGCTACCACCTGGTACTCTACCCTGTACCTTAGAGACTGTTACTAGCCGGCTACCACCTGGTACTCTACCCTGTACCTTAGAGACTGTTACTAGCTGGCTACCACCCGGTACTCTACCCTGTACCTTAGAGACTGTTACTAGCTGGTTACCACCTGGTACTCTACCCTGTACCTTAGAGACTGTTACTAGCTGGCTACCAGCTGGTACTCTACCCTGTACCTTAGTCACTGTTACTAGCTGGCTACCACCTGGTACTCTACCCTGTACCTTAGAGACTGTTACTAGCTGGCTACCACCCGGTACTCTACCCTGTACCTTAGAGACTGTTACTAGCTGGTTACCACCTGGGACTCTACCCTGTACCCTAGAGACTGTTACTAGCTGGTTACCACCTGGTACTCTACCCTGTACCTTAGAGACTGTTACTAGCTGGCTACCAGCTGGTACTCTACCCTGTACCTTAGTCACTGTTACTAGCTGGCTACCACCTGGTACTCTACCCTGTACCTTAGTCACTGTTACTAGCTGGCTACCAGCTGGTACTATACCCTGTACCTTAGAGACTGTTACTAGCTGGCTACCACCTGGTACTCTACCCTGTACCTTAGAGACTGTTACTAGCTGGTTACCACCTGGTACTCTACCCTGTACCTTAGAGACTGTTACTAGCTGGCTACCAGCTGGTACTCTACCCTGTACCTTAGAGACTGTTACTAGCTGGCTACCACCTGGTACTCTACCCTGTACCTTAGAGACTGTTACTAGCTGGCTACCAGCTGGTACTCTACCCTGTACCTTAGAGACTGTTACTAGCTGGCTACCACCTGGTACTCTACCCTGTACCTTAGAGACTGTTACTAGCTGGTTACCAGCTGGTACTCTACCCTGTACCTTAGAGACTGTTACTAGCTGGCTACCACCTGGTACTCTACCCTGTACCTTAGTCACTGTTACTAGCTGGTTACCACCTGGTACTCTACCCTGTACCTTAGAGACTGTTACTAGCTGGCTACCACCTGGTACTCTACCCTGTACCTTAGTCACTGTTACTAGCTGGTTACCACCTGGTACTCTACCCTGTACCTTAGTCACTGTTACTAGCTGGTTACCACCTGGTACTCTACCCTGTACCTTAGAGACTGTTACTAGCTGGCTACCACCTGGTACTCTACCCTGTACCTTAGAGACTGTTACTAGCTGGCTACCACCTGGTACTCTACCCTGTACCTTAGAGACTGTTACTAGCTGGCTACCACCTGGTACTCTACCCTGTACCCTAGATACTGTTACTAGCTGGTTACCACCTGGTACTCTACCCTGTACCTTAGAGACTGTTACTAGCTGGCTACCACCTGGTACTCTACCCTGTACCTTAGAGACTGTTACTAGCTGGCTACCACCTGGTACTCTACCCTGTACCTTAGATACTGTTACTAGCTGGCTACCAGCTGGTACTCTACCCTGTACCTTAGAGACTGTTACTAGCCGGCTACCACCTGGTACTCTACCCTGTACCTTAGAGACTGTTACTAGCTGGTTACCAGCTGGTACTCTACCCTGTACCTTAGAGACTGTTACTAGCCGGCTACCACCTGGT
This sequence comes from Salvelinus alpinus, assembly GCF_045679555.1. Taxonomy (NCBI): domain Eukaryota; kingdom Metazoa; phylum Chordata; class Actinopteri; order Salmoniformes; family Salmonidae; genus Salvelinus; species Salvelinus alpinus. The sequence goes on from NC_092119.1 coordinate 9,253,864, forward strand.
ACTCTACCCTGTACCTTAGAGACTGTTACTAGCTGGTTACCACCTGGTACTCTACCCTGTACCTTAGAGACTGTTACTAGCCGGCTACCACCTGGTACTCTACCCTGTACCTTAGTCACTGTTACTAGCTGGCTACCACCTGGTACTCTACCCTGTACCTTAGTCACTGTTACTAGCTGGTTACCACCTGGTACTCTACCCTGTACCTTAGTCACTGTTACTAGCTGGTTACCACCTGGTACTCTACCCTGTACCTTAGAGACTGTTACTAGCTGGCTACCACCTGGTACTCTACCCTGTACCTTAGAGACTGTTACTAGCTGGCTACCACCTGGTACTCTACCCTGTACCTTAGAGACTGTTACTAGCTGGCTACCACCTGGTACTCTACCCTGTACCTTAGATACTGTTACTAGCTGGTTACCACCTGGTACTCTACCCTGTACCTTAGATACTGTTACTAGCTGGTTACCACCTGGTACTCTACCCTGTACCTTAGAGACTGTTACTAGCTGGCTACCACCTGGTACTCTACCCTGTACCTTAGAGACTGTTACTAGCTGGCTACCACCTGGTACTCTACCCTGTACCTTAGATACTGTTACTAGCTGGCTACCAGCTGGTACTCTACCCTGTACCTTAGAGACTGTTACTAGCTGGTTACCACCTGGTACTCTACCCTGTACCTTAGAGACTGTTACTAGCCGGCTACCACCTGGTACTCTACCCTGTACCTTAGAGACTGTTACTAGCTGGTTACCACCTGGTACTCTACCCTGTACCTTAGAGACTGTTACTAGCCGGCTACCACCTGGTACTCTACCCTGTACCTTAGAGACTGTTACTAGCTGGCTACCACCTGGTACTCTACCCTGTACCTTAGAGACTGTTACTAGCTGGTTACCACCTGGTACTCTACCCTGTACCTTAGAGACTGTTACTAGCCGGCTACCACCTGGTACTCTACCCTGTACCTTAGAGACTGTTACTAGCTGGCTACCACCTGGTACTCTACCCTGTACCTTAGAGACTGTTACTAGCTGGCTACCACCTGGTACTCTACCCTGTACCTTAGAGACTGTTACTAGCTGGTTACCACCTGGTACTCTACCCAGTACCTTAGTTACTGTTACTAGCTGGTTACCACCTGGTACTCTACCCTGTACCTTAGAGAATGTTACTAGCTGGCTACCACCCGGTACTCTACCCTGTACCTTAGATACTGTTACTAGCTGGTTACCACCTGGTACTCTACCCAGTACCTTAGTTACTGTTACTAGCTGGCTACCACCCGGTACTCTACCCTGTACCTTAGATACTGTTACTAGCTGGTTACCACCTGGTACTCTACCCTGTACCTTAGAGACTGTTACTAGCTGGTTACCAGCTGGTACTCTACCCTGTACCTTAGAGACTGTTACTAGCCGGCTACCACCTGGTACTCTACCCTGTACCTTAGAGACTGTTACTAGCTGGTTACCACCTGGTACTCTACCCTGTACCTTAGAGACTGTTACTAGCCGGCTACCACCTGGTACTCTACCCTGTACCTTAGAGACTGTTACTAGCTGGTTACCACCTGGTACTCTACCCTGTACCTTAGTCACTGTTACTAGCTGGCTACCACCTGGTACTCTACCCTGTACCTTAGAGACTGTTACTTGCTGGTTACCACCTGGTACTCTACCCTGTACCTTAGAGACTGTTACTAGCCGGCTACCACCTGGTACTCTACCCTGTACCTTAGAGACTGTTACTAGCTGGCTACCACCTGGTACTCTACCCTGTACCTTAGAGACTGTTACTAGCTGGTTACCACCTGGTACTCTACCCAGTACCTTAGTTACTGTTACTAGCTGGTTACCACCTGGTACTCTACCCTGTACCTTAGAGACTGTTACTAGCCGGCTACCACCTGGTACTCTACCCTGTACCTTAGTCACTGTTACTAGCTGGCTACCACCTGGTACTCTACCCTGTACCTTAGTCACTGTTACTAGCTGGTTACCACCTGGTACTCTACCCTGTACCTTAGTCACTGTTACTAGCTGGTTACCACCTGGTACTCTACCCTGTACCTTAGAGACTGTTACTAGCTGGCTACCACCTGGTACTCTACCCTGTACCTTAGAGACTGTTACTAGCTGGCTACCACCTGGTAATCTACCCTGTACCTTAGAGACTGTTACTAGCTGGCTACCACCTGGTACTCTACCCTGTACCTTAGATACTGTTACTAGCTGGTTACCACCTGGTACTCTACCCTGTACCTTAGATACTGTTACTAGCTGGTTACCACCTGGTACTCTACCCTGTACCTTAGAGACTGTTACTAGCTGGCTACCACCTGGTACTCTACCCTGTACCTTAGAGACTGTTACTAGCTGGCTACCACCTGGTACTCTACCCTGTACCTTAGAGACTGTTACTAGCTGGTTACCACCTGGTACTCTACCCTGTACCTTAGAGACTGTTACTAGCCGGCTACCACCTGGTACTCTACCCTGTACCTTAGAGACTGTTACTAGCTGGCTACCACCTGGTACTCTACCCTGTACCTTAGAGACTGTTACTAGCTGGTTACCACCTGGTACTCTACCCTGTACCTTAGAGACTGTTACTAGCCGGCTACCACCTGGTACTCTACCCTGTACCTTAGAGACTGTTACTAGCTGGCTACCACCTGGTACTCTACCCTGTACCTTAGAGACTGTTACTAGCTGGCTACCACCTGGTACTCTACCCTGTACCTTAGAGACTGTTACTAGCTGGTTACCACCTGGTACTCTACCCAGTACCTTAGTTACTGTTACTAGCTGGTTACCACCTGGTACTCTACCCTGTACCTTAGAGACTGTTACTAGCTGGCTACCACCCGGTACTCTACCCTGTACCTTAGATACTGTTACTAGCTGGTTACCACCTGGTACTCTACCCAGTACCTTAGTTACTGTTACTAGCTGGCTACCACCCGGTACTCTACCCTGTACCTTAGATACTGTTACTAGCTGGTTACCACCTGGTACTCTACCCTGTACCTTAGATACTGTTACTAGCTGGTTACCACCTGGTACTCTACCCAGTACCTTAGTTACTGTTACTAGCTGGCTACCACCTGGTACTCTACCCTGTACCTTAGTTACTGTTACTAGCTGGCTACCACCTGGTACTCTACCCTGTACCTTAGAGACTGTTACTAGCTGGCTACCACCTGGTACTCTACCCTGTACCTTAGAGACTGTTACTAGCTGGCTACCACCTGGTACTCTACCCTGTACCTTAGAGACTGTTACTAGCTGGCTACCACCTGGTACTCTACCCTGTACCTTAGAGACTGTTACTAGCTGGCTACCACCTGGTACTCTACCCTGTACCTTAGTCACTGTTACTAGCTGGTTACCACCTGGTACTCTACCCTGTACCTTAGAGACTGTTACTAGCTGGCTACCACCTGGTACTCTACCCTGTACCTTAGAGACTGTTACTAGCTGGCTACCACCTGGTACTCTACCCTGTACCTTAGAGACTGTTACTAGCTGGCTACCACCTGGTACTCTACCCTGTACCTTAGAGACTGTTACTAGCTGGTTACCACCTGGTACTCTACCCTGTACCTTAGAGACTGTTACTAGCTGGCTACCACCTGGTACTCTACCCTGTACCTTAGAGACTGTTACTAGCTGGTTACCACCTGGTACTCTACCCTGTACCTTAGAGACTGTTACTAGCTGGCTACCACCTGGTACTCTACCCTGTACCTTAGAGACTGTTACTAGCTGGCTACCACCTGGTACTCTACCCTGTACCTTAGAGACTGTTACTAGCTGGCTACCACCTGGTACTCTACCCTGTACCTTAGAGACTGTTACTAGCTGGCTACCACCTGGTACTCTACCCTGTACCTTAGAGACTGTTACTAGCTGGTTACCACCTGGTACTCTACCCAGTACCTTAGTTACTGTTACTAGCTGGTTACCACCTGGTACTCTACCCTGTACCTTAGAGACTGTTACTAGCCGGCTACCACCTGGTACTCTACCCTGTACCTTAGTCACTGTTACTAGCTGGCTACCACCTGGTACTCTACCCTGTACCTTAGTCACTGTTACTAGCTGGTTACCACCTGGTACTCTACCCTGTACCTTAGTCACTGTTACTAGCTGGTTACCACCTGGTACTCTACCCTGTACCTTAGAGACTGTTACTAGCTGGCTACCACCTGGTACTCTACCCTGTACCTTAGAGACTGTTACTAGCTGGCTACCACCTGGTACTCTACCCTGTACCTTAGAGACTGTTACTAGCTGGCTACCACCTGGTACTCTACCCTGTACCTTAGATACTGTTACTAGCTGGTTACCACCTGGTACTCTACCCTGTACCTTAGATACTGTTACTAGCTGGTTACCACCTGGTACTCTACCCTGTACCTTAGAGACTGTTACTAGCTGGCTACCACCTGGTACTCTACCCTGTACCTTAGAGACTGTTACTAGCTGGCTACCACCTGGTACTCTACCCTGTACCTTAGAGACTGTTACTAGCTGGCTACCACCTGGTACTCTACCCTGTACCTTAGATACTGTTACTAGCTGGTTACCACCTGGTACTCTACCCTGTACCTTAGATACTGTTACTAGCTGGTTACCACCTGGTACTCTACCCTGTACCTTAGAGACTGTTACTAGCAGGCTACCACCTGGTACTCTACCCTGTACCTTAGAGACTGTTACTAGCTGGCTACCACCTGGTACTCTACCCTGTACCTTAGATACTGTTACTAGCTGGCTACCAGCTGGTACTCTACCCTGTACCTTAGAGACTGTTACTAGCTGGTTACCACCTGGTACTCTACCCTGTACCTTAGAGACTGTTACTAGCCGGCTACCACCTGGTACTCTACCCTGTACCTTAGAGACTGTTACTAGCTGGTTACCACCTGGTACTCTACCCTGTACCTTAGAGACTGTTACTAGCCGGCTACCACCTGGTACTCTACCCTGTACCTTAGAGACTGTTACTAGCTGGCTACCACCTGGTACTCTACCCTGTACCTTAGAGACTGTTACTAGCTGGTTACCACCTGGTACTCTACCCTGTACCTTAGAGACTGTTACTAGCCGGCTACCACCTGGTACTCTACCCTGTACCTTAGAGACTGTTACTAGCTGGCTACCACCTGGTACTCTACCCTGTACCTTAGAGACTGTTACTAGCTGGCTACCACCTGGTACTCTACCCTGTACCTTAGAGACTGTTACTAGCTGGTTACCACCTGGTACTCTACCCAGTACCTTAGTTACTGTTACTAGCTGGTTACCACCTGGTACTCTACCCTGTACCTTAGAGACTGTTACTAGCTGGCTACCACCCGGTACTCTACCCTGTACCTTAGATACTGTTACTAGCTGGTTACCACCTGGTACTCTACCCAGTACCTTAGTTACTGTTACTAGCTGGCTACCACCCGGTACTCTACCCTGTACCTTAGATACTGTTACTAGCTGGTTACCACCTGGTACTCTACCCTGTACCTTAGATACTGTTACTAGCTGGTTACCACCTGGTACTCTACCCAGTACCTTAGTTACTGTTACTAGCTGGCTACCACCTGGTACTCTACCCTGTACCTTAGTTACTGTTACTAGCTGGCTACCACCTGGTACTCTACCCTGTACCTTAGAGACTGTTACTAGCTGGCTACCACCTGGTACTCTACCCTGTACCTTAGAGACTGTTACTAGCTGGCTACCACCTGGTACTCTACCCTGTACCTTAGAGACTGTTACTAGCTGGCTACCACCTGGTACTCTACCCTGTACCTTAGAGACTGTTACTAGCTGGCTACCACCTGGTACTCTACCCTGTACCTTAGTCACTGTTACTAGCTGGTTACCACCTGGTACTCTACCCTGTACCTTAGAGACTGTTACTAGCTGGCTACCACCTGGTACTCTACCCTGTACCTTAGAGACTGTTACTAGCTGGCTACCACCTGGTACTCTACCCTGTACCTTAGAGACTGTTACTAGCTGGCTACCACCTGGTACTCTACCCTGTACCTTAGAGACTGTTACTAGGTGGTTACCACCTGGTACTCTACCCTGTACCTTAGAGACTGTTACTAGCTGGCTACCACCTGGTACTCTACCCTGTACCTTAGAGACTGTTACTAGCTGGTTACCACCTGGTACTCTACCCTGTACCTTAGAGACTGTTACTAGCTGGCTACCACCTGGTACTCTACCCTGTACCTTAGAGACTGTTACTAGCTGGCTACCACCTGGTACTCTACCCTGTACCTTAGAGACTGTTACTAGCTGGCTACCACCTGGTACTCTACCCTGTACCTTAGAGACTGTTACTAGCTGGCTACCACCTGGTAATCTACCCTGTACCTTAGAGACTGTTACTAGCTGGCTACCACCTGGTACTCTACCCTGTACCTTAGAGACTGCTGCCCTATGCAGATAGAGTCATGGAACACTGGTCACTTTAATAATGTTTACATATACTTAATTTTTTTGTATTTTTCTGGATTTCGTGTGTATAGATTTTGTACTTGCTAGGTATTAATGCACAGTTGGAGCTAGAAACACAAGCATTTAGCTAGGTATTACTGTTGGAGCTAGAAACACAAGCATTTAGCTAGGTATTACTGCACTGTTGGAGCTAGAAACACAAGCATTTAGCTAGGTATTACTGTTGGAGCTAGAAACACAAGCATTTAGCTAGATATTACTGTTGGAGCTAGAAACACAAGCATTTAGCTAGGTATTACTGCACTGTTGGAGCTAGAAACACAAGCATTTAGCTAGGTATTACTGCACTGTTGGAGCTAGAAACGCAATCATTTAGCTAGGTAGTACTGTTGGAGCTGAAAACACAAGCATTTAGCTTGTTATTACTGCACTGTTGGAGCTAGAAACAAAATCATTTAGCTAGGTATTACTGTTGGAGCTAGAAACACAAGCATTTAGCTAGGTATTACTGTTGGAGCTAGAAACACAAGCATTTAGCTAGTTATTACTGCACTGTTGGAGCTAGAAACACAAGCATTTAGCTAGGTATTACTGCACTGTTGGAGCTAGAAACACAAGCATTTAGCTAGGTATTACTGTTGGAGCTAGAAACACAAGCATTTAGCTAGGTATTACTGTTGGAGCTAGAAACACAATCATTTAGCTAGATATTACTGTTGGAGCTAGAAACACAAGCATTTAGCTAGATATTACTGTTGGAGCTAGAAACACAATCATTTAGCTAGATATTACTGTTGGAGCTAGAAACACAAGCATTTAGCTAGGTATTCCTGTTGGAGCTAGAGACACAAGCATTTCGTTGCACCTGGGATATTACCTGTAAATCTGTGTACGCGACCAATAAAAGTAGATTTTTATTTGATGATTAGCTGTGGATATATGACTGGAGTGAATGTCTATGCCCACACACACACACACACACACACACACACACACACACACACACACACACACACACACACACACACACACACACACACACACACACACACACACACACACACACACTCTCCTCTACCCTCCTGCTCTGTGGTACAAGCCTCCATTGAGCGGGGTGAAACAGCCATGGATCTGTGTACACACCAGGACTCCTCAGGAGAGCAACAAGCAGGCAGCTCACTACCAAACACAGGAGTCCCAGCTGGACTGAGCACATTCCACTGATATAAAGAGCCTTGTACTGGAAGGCTGACCCATCAGGAAGAGCCTACTGGTACGATCACTGTACAAGACACACAAGCAAATGACCTGTAATTATTGCTTCAACACTTATGAAGTCCTTTGACATCAGTGATCATGAAGGAAAGGAGACGGATGCTATTTGGAACTACTGGGACACAACCAGAGACACAGCCATTATTGATGACATCACCCAGGCCATTATAGATGACATCACCCAGGCCTTTATAGATAACATCACCCAGGCCATTATTGATGACATCACCCAGGCCATTATTGATGACATCATCCAGGCCATTATTGATGACATCACCCAGGCCATTATAGATGACATCACCCAGGCCATTATTGATGACATCACCAAGGCCATTATTGATGACATCACCCAGGTTTCTATCTCACCTGGGCATCTGTCCAGGTCGCAGGTCCGGGACTCGGTCGCTGTGCATGCGTAACCACAGGAACGGATACGCTTCTGGTTGCCGTGGCCGCAGGTGACGCTGCATGGCGACCAGTCACTCCACTCCTCCTCCTCGTACTCTGAGATGGAGGGATGAGAGGGGGGGGGGGTATTTAAAGCCTTGTTCACATTGTCAATTTGAAGTGACTCAGGTTGTAATGTAACAAAATGAGGAAAAAGTCAAGGGGTCTGAATACTTTCCGAATGCATTGTACAAAAACTCAGCAAAAAAAAAAGTCCCTTTTTCAGGACCCTGTCTTTCAAAGATAATTCGTAAAAATCCAAATAACTTCACAGATCTTCATTGTAAAGGGTTTAAACACTGTTTCCCATGCTTGTTCAATGAACCAAAAACAATTAATGAACATGCACCTGTGGAACGGTCGTTAAGACACTAACAGCTTACAGACGGTAGGCAATTAAGGTCACAGTTATGAAAACTTAGGGCACTAAAGAGGCCTTTCTACTGACTCTGAAAAACACCAAAAGAAAGACGCCCAGGGTCCCTGCTCATCTGTGTGAACGTGCCTTAGGCATGCTGCAAGGAGGCATGAGGACTGCAGAAGTGGCCAGGGCAATAAATTGCAATGTCCGTACTGTGAGACACCTAAGACAGCGCTACAGGGAGACAGGATGGACAGCTGATCGTCCTCGTAGTGGCAGACCACAGTGTAACAACACCTGCACAGGATCGGTACATCCAAATCATCTTTACCTGGGCATAGTCATGGGTCCTACCTCGACAACTTCTTACAGTGTGAACTTTATAAGTGCTGAATGCAGGTTGACTACGAGGACCGTACCCTCTAGAGTTTTACCACCAAGATTAGAAGATTATAACACAAAACCAAGACAATTGTTTTATGCCTAACCAATAGGATTCTGAGACGACCTAAAGATACAGTTAAAACACAAAGCTATGTGTAGATGCGGACACAATATCCTAGTGACATCGACACCGTGGCTTACAGAAAGAGGAATTGCTGTACAACCTGATTTGACTAGAGTGAGACAATTTACCATCATTTTGAGGTGCCAAATGATTTGGTGAAGTAACAATATACCCCCCCCCCCTTAGAACTCTTTCTAAGTAGCTTTGTAAAGGTGATCTGACTGGTTAAAAGTGGCAACATACTAGGCAGCTTTTGCCTCTTTAGGGACATCGTGTGTCATCTGTGGCCAGTGGACTACCTGGAACAGTGTATATGCATGTTGTTCCTGAGACGCTATCCCCTTGCAAGAGAGTAGAATGTACACATAAAAAGAGTTTGCCGGCTCTGGGGAACACACATACAAATGATGACTGGTTCTATCAGGAATCAGGTAAGACCCAGATGCAGACCGTGTTGAAGTAACAATGTTAATTAGAGCAACAGAGGCAAAGGTACAGGACGGCAGGCAGGTACAGGACGGCAGGCAGGCTCAGGGTCAGGTCAGGCAGAGGTCGGAAAACCAGAGGTGGGGCAAAGGTACAGGCAGGCAGGCTCAGGGTCAGGCAGAGTGGTCAGGTGGTTGGGCTAAGGGTCAGGACAGGCTAGGGTCAAAACCAGGAGAACGAGAAAAAGGGAGACAGGGGAAAAGCAGGAGCTGATACAAAAAACGCTGGTAGGCTTGAACAAACAAGACGAACTGGCAACAGACAGACAGACAGACAGAGAACACATGTATAAATACACAGGAGATGATGGGGAAGATGGGCGACACCTGGAAGGGGGTGGACAAAAGCACAAAGACAGGTGAAACAGATCAGGGATCAGCAAGGGGAGTGTACTGTAAATATAAAAGGGCTTTATGGACCTGGAGAAGGTGTGCACCAATAATATCGGGTGTTAGTAAGAAATCACTTTAAGTGAGTTTCAATCAGTTTGGGGCGGCAGGTAGCCTAGTGGTTAGAGCGTTGGGTCAGTAACCGAAAGGTTGCTAGATTGAATCACAGAGTTGACAAGGTAAAAATCTGTCATTCTGCCCCTGAACAAGGCAGTTAACTCACTGTTCCAAGGCCGTCATTGAAAATAAGAATTTGTTCTTAACTGTCTTGCCTAGTTAAAATAAATAAAAAGTTAGACTAAAACAAGGAAATGTAACCAACGTCTGTTAAATCCACCCTGCTAGCATGAAAATACTTCCACCTTGCTGTCATATAGCGGGTAAACGCAAGCATTTCCTGTGACTGTGCCTCAAAACCAAATACTTACCTGGCTCACCACTCCACCCTGGACTTGAACAGCCTTTACGACCAGGTCCACCTGTACAAGGCAGGAGTTCCCACCTTTGCCCGGACCCTAAAGGACATCGCCCTCAACCACAGCCCCAACACCTCACACATGAGCAACAGATCAATAGACACCCCGCCCAGACCAGCGAGACACTCTCCCAGACCCCCCCCCCCGGACCTACACATTTACATTTTTACATTTTAGTCATTTAGCAGACGCTCTTATCCAGAGCGACTTACAGTAGAGTGCATACATTTTATTACATTTTTACATACTGAGACAAGGATCCCTACCCCTACCCCTACCGACCAAACCCTCCCTAACCCGGACGACGCTATGCCAATTGTGCGTCGCCCCACGGATCTCCCGGTTGCGGCCGGCTGCGACAGATCCTGGGCGCGAACCCAGCCCAGCCTGGGCGCGAACCCAGACACTCTGGTGGCGCAGCTAGCACTGCGATGCAGTGCCCTAGACCACTGCGCCACCCAGGAGACTTATACACATAGAGGACCCACGCCGAGAGGACCTACATCAAGACCACAGCACCACCAGCCACATCCACACCCCCACCCCCACCAATCAACACGCACCCAAGTCAACCGTGCCCACACCCCATTTAGGCCCCTCAGATCAGACCTATGCTCCCCCCCCCCCCCCCCCCCATTCCTGCAAAGAGGGCCTCAACATGAAAGTCACACATACGCCCAGGCCGTGTGCAAACAGGCCCAACCCCTACTCTTACACAAGCCCAAGCCAATGGCATGTACCAGATTATCAGCAGACTCTGCTCACACGAATAACAACATTGGGCACTTTTTGGAACACAAAGCCTTCACCATTTCATCCTGGAATATCCAAGGCCTGAGGTCATCTGCCTTTGACCCAAAGAGCAGGAACCTGGACTTCACCAAAGAAATTAGAAATACAGACATTGCCATCCTACTATTCTTTCTAGGTAACAGTAAGCTGGTAGTCCCATCCACCAAACCACCAGGTGTTAAACAGGGAAGGGACTCAGGGAGTATGCTAATTTTGTATAGAGCAGACCTGTCAGGGAAAAATTACATACTTACCTGATTTGTTTGATAACCTAACCTAACTCACACTATTTAATGAATCAAAACAGGAACATTTTACATTTGGCTAGAAATTCAAAAGGAAATGATCTCAACAGAGAAAAATGTCCTCCTGTGTGCTACCTATATCCCCCCACTAGAATCCCCATACTTTAATGAAGACAGTTTCTCCATCCTGGAAATCAATCATTTCCAGGCCCAGGGACATGTACTAGTCTGTGGCAAACTAAATGCCAGAACTGGACAAGAACCTGACACCCTCAGCACACCGAGGGACAAACACCTACCTGGAGGTGACAGCATTCCCTCCCCCATATGCCCCCCTAGGCACAACATAACCAACATAAACGGGTCATAACTCCTGCAGCTCTGTTGCATGCTGGATATGTACATAGTCAATGGTAGGCTTTGAGGGGACTCCTATGGTAGGCACACCAATAGATCATCTCTTGGCAGTAGTACTGTAGACTACTTTATCACTGACCTCAACCCAGAGTCTCTCAGAGCGTTCACAGTCAGCCCACTGACACCCCTATCAGACCACAGCAAAATCACAGTTTACTTGAACAGAGCAATACTCAATCATGAGGCATTGAAGCCAAAGGCCCTGAAAAATATTAAGAAATGCCATAGATGGAAGGAAAGTATTGTGGAAACATCCCGAAAAACAATGAGCCAACAACAAATTCAATCCCTTTTAGACAACTTCCTGGATAAAACGTTCCACTGTAATAGTGAAGGTGTAAACTTGGCAGTAGAAAATCAAAACAATATATTTCACCTCTCAGCTTCCCTATCAAATCAAAAAAAATCTAACAGAAAACAGAAGAAAATTAACAACAATGACAAATGGTTTGATGAAGAATTCAAAAACCTAGGAAAGAAATTGAGAAACATGTCCAACCAAAAACAGAGAGACCCAGAAAACCTGAGCCTTCGCTACGATGAATCACTAAAACAATACAGAAATACACTACGGAAAAAGAAGGAACAGCACGTCAGAAATCAGCTCAATGTAATTGAAGAATCCATAGAATCTAACCACTTCAGGGGAAATTTAAAAAACTAAACAAAAGTTTGCAAGCCTCCCCCTTTTTCCTCCAAACATAACAATGGTCATTATGGCCAAACAGTTCTAATATTGCTTCATCAGACCAGAGGACATTTCTCCAAAGAGTACAATCTTTGTCCCCATGTGCAGTTACAAACCGTAGTCTGGCTTTTTTATGCCAGTTTTGGAGCAGTGGCTTCTTCCTTGCTGAGTGGCCTTTCAGGTTATGTCGATATAGGACTCATTTTACTGTGGATATAGATACTTTTGTACCTGTTTCCTCCAGCATCTTCATAAGGTCCTTTGCTGTTGTTCTGGGATTGATTTGCACTTTTCGCACCAAAGTACGTTCACCTCTAGGAGACAGAACGTGTCTCCTTCCTGAGCGGTATGACGGCTGCGTGGTCCCATGGTGTTTATACTTGCGTACTATTGTTTGTACAGATGAACGTGGTACCTTCAGGCGTTTGGAAATGTATCCCAAGGATGAACCAGACTTGTGGAGGTCTACATTTTCTTTTCTGAGGTCTTGGCTGATTTCTTTTGATTTTCCCATGATGTCAAGCAAAGAGGCACTGAGTTTGAAGGTAGGCCTTGAAATACATCCACAGGTACACCTCCAATTGACTCAAATGATGTCAATTAGCCTATCAGAAGCTTCTAAAGCCATGACATTATTTTCTGGAATTTTCCAAGCTGTTTAAAGACACAGTCAACTTAGTGTATGTAAACTTCTGACCCACTGGAATTGTGATACAGTGAATTATAAGTGTAATAATCTTTCTGTAAACAATTGTTGGAAAAATTACTTGTGTCATGCACAAAATGTCCTAACAGACTTGCCAAAACTATAGTTTGTTAACAAGAGATTTGTGGAGTGGTTGAAAAACGAGTTTTAATGACTCCAACCTAAGTGTATGTAAACTTCCGACTTCAACTGTACATAATATGACATTTGTAATGTCTTTATCCTTTTGGAAATTCTGTGAATCTAATGTTTAATTTTTATTGTTTATTTCACTTTTGTTTATTATTTACTTCACTTGCTTTGGCAATGTTAACATATGTTTTCCATGCCAATAAACCCCTACAATTGAATCGAAATTGAGGGAGAGAGAGATAGAGACAAAGAAACCATGGCTTGTGCCATGGCCCATAACTCGTGGGAGAGAGAGAGAGAAAGTGTGTAGGTACATGTGTATCTCACCACAGCAAGTCAGAAACAAATAAGATAAACAATGCATCTAAGACCCTTTTATTAGCATATGAGTTTCGACCAATAGTATTACTGTAAGGTTAACCTCCAATTAGATATCAGACCTACGGGATGTAACTCTCTGCTTCTCAAAGATGAGACAATGGGGAGTGGCAAGGTAATGAGGCATTCCTATGACAACACAAAGGAATTCGTTGAATAAGGTTAAAAACTTCTTGTCAATAGGGGGGCCCTGTTTTCACTTTGGAAAAAATCGTGCCCAAATTAAACTGCCTCGTACTCTATTCTAGATCGTACAATATGCATATTATTATTACTATTGGATAGAAAACACTCTCAAGTTTCTAAAACTGTTTGAATTATATCTGTGAGTAAAACAGAACTCATTTTGCAGCAAACTTCCATACAGGAAGTGAAAAATCTGAAAACGATGCTCTGTTCCAGGGCCTGCCTATTCAATTGCCTAATATTTATCGATATGCATGCACTTCATACGCCTTCCACTAGATGTCAACAGGCAGTGGAAGGTGGAATGGGGTGTCTAGCTTGATCTGAGGTCGAACAAGAGCCTTTGGAGTGGGAGGTCAGGAATTTCCTTTGTCTACCAAGGCGCGAGGCGGAGCTCGACATTAGCTTCTGAAAAGCGTTCGGTATACACGGCTAATATCTCCGGCTCTGTTTTTATTTGATACATATTAGAAAAACATCATAAAGTAGGTTTTTTCAACCGAGTTTCATCAGTTTATTCAACGTTTATTGGGGCTTTTGGAGTTTTCCGTTCTTTGCGTCGAGAGAAACTGGGAACGTCATCAACATTGGCTAGCATTGTGGCACGAATTCGACAGGAGAAAAGGACATTCTAAAACCAAACAACGATTTATCCTCGACCTAGGACTCCTTGTACAAGATTCTGATGGAAGCTAAACAAAAGTAAGAACAATTTATGATGTTATTTCGTATTTCTGTGGAAAATGTTATTCCAATTCTCTGCCGTTTTGGCGGGCGCTGTCTTGCAATAACGCAAGCTGTTTGTTATGGGAAAGTTATTTTAAAAAATCTAACACGGCGGTTGCATTAAGAACCAGTGTATCTTTCATTTGCCATACAACAATTATTTTTATGTAAAGTTTATGATGAGTTCTTTGGTCAGATTAGGTGAGTGTCCAAACTAGCTCCGGACATTCTGGTGAATCGATGCTACATATTCACAATGTATAACCACGGTTTGCAGCTCTAAATATGCAAATTTTCGAACAAAACATAAGTGTATTGTATAACCTGATGTTATAAGACTGTCATCTGATGAAGTTGGTCAAGGTTAGTGATTAATTTTATATCTTTTGCTGGTTTTTGCGAATGCTATCTATGCGGTGAATAAATGCGGTTGTGTGTTTGGCTATTGTGGTAAGCTAATATAATTCTATATTGTGTTTTCGCTGTAAAACACTTTTAAAAAATCGGAAATATTGGCTGGATTCACAAGATGTTTATCTTTCATTTGCTGTACACCATGTATTTTTCATAAATGTTTTATGATGAGTATTTAGGTATTTCACGTTGCTCTCTGTAATTATTCTGGCTGCTTTGGTGATATTTTTGATGGTAGCTGCAATGTAAAACTATGATTTATACCTCAAATATGCACATTTTAGAAAAAAACATAAATGTATTGTATAACATGTTATAAGACTGTCATCTGATGAAGTTGTTTCTTGGTTAGTGACTAATTATATCTCTATTTGGTCGGTTTTGTGATAGCTACCTATGCGGTACAAACATGGTGAAAATATGCGGTTGAGTCTTTGGCTATTGTGGTTAGCTAATAGAAATACACATTGTGTTTTCGCTGTAAAACATTTAAAAAATCGGAAATGATGGCT
The DNA here is from genome assembly GCF_045679555.1 of Salvelinus alpinus. Classification (NCBI taxonomy): domain Eukaryota; kingdom Metazoa; phylum Chordata; class Actinopteri; order Salmoniformes; family Salmonidae; genus Salvelinus; species Salvelinus alpinus. The sequence continues at coordinate 9,269,484 of NC_092119.1, forward strand.
GGATTGACAAGATGTTTATCTTTCATTTGCTGTATTGGACTTGTGATTTCATGATATTTATATGCTATTATTTACTTGTGGCGCTATGCTAGGCTATGCTAGTCAGCTTTTACTGATGAGGATGCTCCCGGATCCGGGATGGGTGTTAAGTAGAGGTTAATGATGAGAGTCACTTCGGGGGCTGCACTGCAGAACTACATGATTTTAAAATACGAACCGATAAATTCATGAATATCCAAAACAGTAATTTTCCACAGGCAAAGCTATTACTACTATAATTCCAAACGTGCTTAAGCTGAAACTTAAGGTTCACATAACTCGACAATTGCAAGTAAAAACGAACATAAATTCATCTCAGACAATAGTCTTTTCCGTAAATGTCGGGTTATTTCCTGGTTCATATCCTACCAGAACTAGTGAAGTATATAGATCTGATTTTGTTGAAAAATCCATTTAAATTCCAGGTTGTAAGGCAACAAAATAGGAAAAATGCCAAGATGGGTGAATACTTTTGAGTACAACTCAAAACAATAACCCGTTTGTCTGTTGGAACGTTTTATATTAGACAAGACGATTCACACAATTTCATTGTTACAATTTGGACCTTATACAAAACAAATATCAAGCTAATATCAAATCGCAGATATTTATGAACGTGTTTTTAACTCTTCCAACTCAACATTGACTAAAAGGCTACGTAACAGACTTCATTGACTCAAATCAACATCTCTCACAATAAGGATTTACAGATAAAGCCTGTTTTAGGGTAACATAATATACTTATTGATTCAAATAAATAACGGGCACTGTTTTCAATAATCACCATCAATTAAAACACTGCCTTCAACTATACCTTGACCATAGGGGTCAACACAACATCCACCAAGTTTCAATATCTCAATAATATGATTTATCCAAGCCCAGATGGTACCTTATGCAATAACATCCAACAATATAATTGCCTTAAGGAATAAGGACTGGAGAATGAATCATACACGATGGCCGACTGGGCTCCTAATCTGGGAGGGAGGGATGTATTCAACTGGGCTCCTAATCTGGGAGGAAGGGATGTATTCAACTGGGCTCCTAATCTGGGAGGAAGGGATGTATTCAACTGGGCTCCTAATCTGGGAGGAAGGGATGTATTCAACTGGGCTCCTAATCTGGGAGGAAGGGATGTATTCAACTGGGCTCCTAATCTGGGAGGAAGGGATGTATTCAACTGGGCTCCTAATCTGGGAGGAAGGGATGTATTCAACTGGGCTCCTAATCTGGGAGGAAGGGATGTATTCAACTGGGCTTAACTAGCAGGCGAGCAATTATTGTAATTATCCTAAAAGGAAAACAAAGCAGGAATTTCCAGGAGATAGGTAGCCACTTGTTATTCAGATTACAGTTCATGTGTGTTTTTGTCCAGTAACATTAACCCCTCAAACAACCCTTTCATACAGAAATATACTTAGTGGAAATAGAAGGCTGAATAAACACAGGTAAAATACCAACTTCAAGCATGTCTGAATCCTAATGATTAACTCCATGTTCACTAATGTTTTGATTATCAAAATAATATCTTATGCCCAAGGTTGCCATACCAATGTAATAGAACAGGGGCAGGCAACCCTGCTCCTGGAATGTCACAGGTACTGCAGGACACCTGACCAACTGAGCTAATTGACCAGGTCAGAGATTGACTAAATTACACACACCTGGTCTTCCAGGTCAGTTTTAATCAAAAACATGAAGTGAAACTCCAGGACCAGGGTTGCTACCCTTGTAATATAATTCAAATGGATAGAGACAGAGAGAAGACAACCATCACACAGTGACCTATACATTACTGGGGATAGATACAGAGAGAAGACAGAGACCCATACATTACTGGGGATAGAGACAGAGAGAAGACAGAGACCTATACATTACTGGGGATAGAGACAGAGAGAAGACAGTGGCCTATGAATTACTGGTGATAGAGACAGAGAGAAGACAGTGGCCTAGGAATTAGTTAGGATAGAGACAGAGAGAAGACAGTGGCCTATGAATTACTGGGGATAGAGACAGAGAGAAGACAGTGGCCTATGAATTACTGGGGATAGAGACAGAGAGAAGACAGTGGCCTATGAATTAGTGGGGAAAGAGACTGTGAGAAGACAGAGGCCTATGAATTGCTGGGGATAGAGACAGAGAGAAGACAGAGGCCTATGAATTACTGGGGATAGAGACAGAGAGAAGACAGAGGCATATGAATTACTGGTGATAGAGACAGAGAGAAAACAGTGGCCTATGAATTACTGGTGATAGAGACAGAGAGAAAACAGTGGCCTATGAATTACTGGTGATAGAGACAGAGAGAAGACAGTGGCCTATGAATTACTGGTGATAGAGACAGAGAGAAGACAGTGGCCTATGAATTACTAGGGAGAGAGACCGTGAGAAGACAGAGGCCTATACATTACTGGGGATAGAGACAGAGGCCTATGAATTACTGGGGATAGAGACAGAGGCCTATGAATTACTGGGGAAAGAGACACAGGCCTATGAATTACTGGGGATAGAGACAGAGGCCTATGAATTACTGGGGATAGAGACAGAGAGAAGACAGAGGCCTATGAATTACTGGGGAAAGAGACAGAGAGAAAACAGTGGTGGCTGATTTTGCTCTCTATTTAGGAGGCGGGATCAGGTTCCGACAAAATGTCCTCTAATTTATAAAAAAATATATTACTGTACTCAAAGATCTGGAAATTGCCTTTAACATTCCTCACACGGGGCATCAATATTGATTGTCGCTTTTGAACTATTTAAAAGTAAACGCTACAGACATCACTTCTATGCAAAAGACGAATTGGTGTTCAATATTTTGGTTATCAACACACTGATGTCGGACCTGTCAAGTAAAGTGAATCTCCTTAACAGAGACAGACACCAACCTGCTGTAAACTGATCTAGGACCTGCCAAGTAAAGTGAATCTCCTTAACAGAGACAGACACCAACCTGCTGTAAACTGATCTAGGACCTGTCTCTGTCTTAGTTAGACTCCATCCCAGCACCAGAGACTCTTAACTGTTCTGTTCGGTTCTGTTTCCACAAAGAAGTTAACGACGTGGGACTAAATTAATATTGCATATTTTTCAGGAAAGTATGATGTCACTAATGATTAGGCTATGGGGCCAGCTGGCAGTTTAGGATGTGTGTGTGTGTGTTTGTGTGTGTGTTTGTTTGTGTGTGTGTATGAGCGTGCATGTGTGTACGAACACGTATGTGTATGCACCAGTCTGTGTGCATGTGTGTGTGTGTGGACGTGTGTGTATCCTCGTAAGTGTGTATGTACCAGTCTCTGTGTGTGTGTGTGTGTGTGTGTGTGTGTGTGTGTGTGTGTGTGTGTGTGTGTGTGTGTGTGTGTGTGTGTGTGTGTGTGTGTGTGTGTGTGTGTGTGTGTGTGTGTGTGTGTGTGTGTGTTTTTCTCCTGGAATTAAATACATACAGTATGTCAATGGTAAATTCAGCAGCTTCCAGCAGAGTGGACAGAGCCAAAACAAACAATGCCCCAGGACAGTTAGGCTTCTACTAGGCAGGCTAATAGGGTTTCTGTTTAATGAACAATGAGTTCTCTCCCCATGTTAAAAAGATTACAGACTCAGTGGAGGGATGGAGGGAGAGCGTGAGAAGGAATAGAAGGGATAGAAGGAGGGAAGAGAGAGACATACAGCGAGGGAGAGCAATGTAAAAAATGACAGGGTTAAAATTGAAGGGAGAGGGTGAGTGGGGAGAAGATGAGGAGAGGGAGCAATGCTAGGTAGGAGATAGGGAGAGGGAGCAATGCTAGGTAGGAGATAGGGAGAGGGAGCAATGCTAGGTAGGAGATAGGGAGAGGGAGCAATGCTAGGTAGGAGATAGGGAGAGGGAGCAATGCTAGGTAGGAGATAGGGAGAGGGAGAAATGCTAGGTAGGAGATAGGGAGAGGGAGCAATGCTAAGTAGGAGATAGAGAGAGGGAGCAATGCTAGGTAGGAGATAGAGAGAGAGAGCAATGCTAGGTATGAGATAGGGAGAGGGAGCAATGCTAGGTAGGAGATAGGGAGAGGGAGCAATGCTAGGTAGGAGATAGGGAGAGGGAGTAATGCTAGGTAGGAGATAGAGAGAGGGAGCAATGCTAGGTAGGAGATAGGGAGAGATCCAGCAAGGAACATACTCAACATGGAGGGAACGAGAGGAGAAGAGAAATGAGGAGAGGAGAGAAGAGAAGAGAAGAAGAGAGAAAAGGAGAGAAAAGGAGAGAAGAAGAGAGGAGAGAAGACAGGAGAGAAGAAGAGAAGAGAAGAGAAGAGAGGAGAGGAGAGGAGAGGAGAGGAGAGGAGAGGAGAGGAGAGGAGGAGAGATTTATTTTCACTTTCATACTATACTTTCAAAACATTGCCAATAATATAACATCTAAAGTGTCTCTATTATTTTAAAACTATTGTGTGTGTAATGTTTACTGATATTTTGATTGTTTATTTCCCTTTTGTTTCTTGTCTATTTCACTTCCTTTGGCAATGTAAACATATGTTTTCCATGCCATTAAAGCCCTTTTAATTGAATTGAACTGAGAGAGAGAGACAGAGTGAGAGAGAAAAATAGAGAGAAAGATAGAAAGCGAGAAAGAGAGAGAGAGAGATACAAGTATTTCTAAAGAAATCAACCTACAGGCCTACAATATACCATAGCAAGTTTAAAGATCGTATATCCGAAACTCTAGGATGTCAACAAACACCTCTAAATGTGTCCCCAGAAGACAGAAAGCCCCTTCCTTACCTAGGCAGGGTGAACACAGTATACCTTACAGGCCAAGTCCAGCCTGTTCGTCCCTCTCCCTGGCTGTTTTAAAATAGGCATCAGAGAGCTGAGGGAGGGAAAGTTTGGGAGAGAGCCCGAAGGAGGGAGGGAGGGAGGATGGATGAGGGAGGGAGGGGGGAAGGATGGATGGATGGATGAGGGAGGGAGGGAGGGAGGGAGGATGAGGCAGGGAGCATGGAGGGAGGGTGAGGGAGGGAGGATGAGGGAGGGATGAGGGTGGGAGTGAGGGAGGATGAGGGAGGGAGGATGAGGGAGGGAGGATGAGGGAGGGAAGGAGGATGAGGGAGGGTGGGAGGATGAGGGAGGAATGAGGGAGGGAGGGAGGATGAGGGTGGGAGGAAGGATGATTGAGGGAGGGAGAATGAGGGAGGGAGGGAGGGAGGGAGGATGAGGGAGGACTAGGGAGGGAGGATGAGGGAGGGAGGGAGTTGGCATGTTTATGTAGCCGACCTTGAAAGAACAGCCTGGAATCATAAATCATGTCAGAGGAACAGAGGGACAGAGAGAGAGGGGGAGGCCGGTATCACTGTCTCTGAGCCCCACGGAGGAAACTGTCAGAACGAAAACATCTCCGACAGCTCGCTGCATGCATGCCCTGGCCCCTGACCCCTGACCCAGAATCATACACAAACACCAGCCCTCTCTCAGGCCTGTGATAAGGGACACCAAACAAACAGGAGTAACCCGCTTCTACAATAGAGATACAGTAACAATACACAAGCCAATACATGCTCTTAGAAACCTCATCTAGCCATTATCGAAGAAACTAAAGAGACAACTTCTGCTTTCTGAATTTTTTTAAATATTTTTTTTAAGGTTTTCCTTTTGAAAACTATGTGTTATAGCTATTAGTCAAAAACACGAGTGTCAAAATTGACTACAAAGTGTAAATAGAATAATTTGGGTCATAAAGTCAGACTCGTACAAAACTGAGTTTGGAACCTGAGTGCATCACAATGGTTGGGTTTTGGATTACAATTATATCAACAGTCAATGGCTCTTTAATCCTATTAACACGTGGTGGCACCTTGTTTTCTGGGATAAAGACTTGGCGAGTTCGCTTTCCACGGCCTGGTGACCACGGCCGGTCGGAGACCTCTCCCTGGGATGACCAATGGAATGGTCGAAAATGAGCAAACCCGGCCCACCCGGGACACTCAACATGAAATCGCCCACTGAAAAGCCTTCCCCAGACAACATGTGGTTGGTACTTGCCCTTCCCACATGAAAGAAATACTACTGTTTTCTGTAGAATATTACAGCACTTACTATGGAATTCTATAGTAAAATGTAGTATACTGTAGGATACTATACTGTACACTGTAGTATCGCTGGATCATGTGTAGTACTTACTATATAACGTTGTAGTATACTGTAGAATACTATACTACACACTATACTACACACTGGATCATGTGTGGTACTTACTATAGAACGTTGTAGTATACTGTAGAATACTACACACTGTAGTATCACTGGATCATGTGTAGTACTTACTATAGAACGTTGTAGTATACTGTAGAATACTATACTACACACTGTAGTATCTCTGGATCATGTGTAGTACTTACTATAGAACGTTGTAGTATACTGTAGAATACTATACACTGTAGTATCACTGGATCATGTGTAGTACTTACTATAGAACGTTGTAGTATACTGTAGAATACTATACTACACACTGTACTATCACTGGATCATGTGTAGTACTTACTATAGAACGTTGTAGTATACTGTAGAATACTATAGTATACGTGTTGAGCATTCGATTTGGATGCTGGAAGGGGCAAGGAGATCCCCAGCTCCGGTAAAACCAATGGTTAGAGATATATGCACATATTCTTATTCATCCCTTTACACTTGTGTGTGTATAAGGTAGTTGTTGTGAAATTGTTAGATTACTTGTTAGATATTACTGCACGTCGGGAACTAGAAGCACAAGGGGGGAGGGGGTGTCTCCTTGCCCCCCAGATGGCAACTCGAACACTCTGCACGTTAATGTGACGTTTTAATGATAATGACCTATAGACCATATCTGTGTTGTTGATGTTCAGACCCCAGCCCTAATCTACCTTCACGTTATAGAAAATGTGCACTTTTAGTATTTCTACAGTAGGTTTCCTGAAGAAAAAAGCTTACACTTCCGTGTCAAAGGGATTAAAACAAAAATACTACAGTAGATATGACAGTATACTACAGTCTGCAAAACACTATAGCAAATACTACAGTAGAATAACAGTATACTACAGTCTGCAAAACACTATAGCAAATACTACAGTATACTACAATCTGCAAAACACTATAGCAAATACTACAGTATACTACAGTCTGCAAAACACTATAGCAAATACTACAGTATACTACAATCTGCAAAACACTATAGCAAATACTACAGTATACTACAATCTGCAAAACACTATAGCAAATACTACAGTCTGCAAAACACTATAGCAAATACTACAGTATACTACAGTCTGCAAAACACTATAGCAAATACTACAGTATACTACAGTCTGCAAAACACTATAGCAAATACTACAGTATACTACAGTCTGCAAAACACTATAGCAAATACTACAGTATACTACAGTCTGCAAAATACTATAGCAAATACTACAGTATACTACAGTCTGCAAAACACTATAGCAAATACTACAGTATACTACAGTCTGCAAAACACTATAGCAAATACTACAGTATACTACAGTCTGCAAAACACTATAGCAAATACTACAGTATACTACAGTCTGCAAAATACTATAGCAAATACTACAGTATACTACAGTCTGCAAAACACTATAGCAAATACTACAGTATACTACAGTCTGCAAAACACTATAGCAAATACTACAGTATACTACAATCTGCAAAACACTATAGCAAATACTACAGTATACTACAGTCTGCAAAACACTATAGCAAATACTACAGTATACTACAGTCTGCAAAACACTATAGCAAATACTACAGTATACTACAATCTGCAAAACACTATAGCAAATACTACAGTAAACTACAGTCTGCAAAACACTATAGCAAATACTACAGTATACTACAGTCTGCAAAACACTATAGCAAATACTACAGTATACTACAATCTGCAAAACACTATAGCAAATACTACAGTATACTACAATCTGCAAAACACTATAGCAAATACTACAGTATACTACAGTCTGCAAAACACTATAGCAAATACTACAGTATACTACAGTCTGCAAAACACTATAGCAAATACTACAGTATACTACAGTCTGCAAAACACTATAGCAAATACTACAGTATACTACAGTCTGCAAAACACTATAGCAAATACTACAGTATACTACAGTCTGCAAAACACTATAGCAAATACTACAGTATACTACAGTCTGCAAAACACTATAGCAAATACTACAGTATGCTACAGTCTGCAAAACACTATAGCAAATACTACAGTATACTACAGTCTGCAAAACACTGTAGCAAATACTACAGTATACTACAGTCTGCAAAACACTATAGCAAATACTACAGTATACTACAGTCTGCAAAACACTATAGCAAATACTACAGTATACTACAGTCTGCAAAACACTATAGCAAATACTACAGTATACTACAGTCTGCAAAACACTATAGCAAATACTACAGTATACTACAGTCTGCAAAATACTATAGCAAATACTACAGTATACTACAGTCTGCAAAACACTATAGCAAATACTACAGTATACTACAGTCTGCAAAACACTATAGCAAATACTACAGTATACTACAATCTGCAAAACACTATAGCAAATACTACAGTATACTACAGTCTGCAAAACACTATAGCAAATACTACAGTATACTACAGTCTGCAAAACACTATAGCAAATACTACAGTATACTACAATCTGCAAAACACTATAGCAAATACTACAGTAAACTACAGTCTGCAAAACACTATAGCAAATACTACAGTATACTACAATCTGCAAAACACTATAGCAAATACTACAGTATACTACAGTCTGCAAGACACTATAGCAAATACTACAGTATACTACAGTCTGCAAAACACTATAGCAAATACTACAGTATACTACAATCTGCAAAACACTATAGCAAATACTACAGTAAACTACAGTCTGCAAAACACTATAGCAAATACTACAGTATACTACAATCTGCAAAACACTATAGCAAATACTACAGTATACTACAGTCTGCAAAACACTATAGCAAATACTACAGTATACTACAGTCTGCAAAACACTATAGCAAATACTACAGTATACTACAGTCTGCAAAACACTATAGCAAATACTACAGTATACTACAGTCTGCAAAACACTATAGCAAATACTACAGTATACTACAGTCTGCAAAACACTATAGCAAATACTACAGTATACTACAGTCTGCAAAATACTATAGCAAATACTACAGTATACTACAGTCTGCAAAACACTATAGCAAATACTACAGTATACTACAGTCTGCAAAACACTATAGCAAATACTACAGTATACTACAATCTGCAAAACACTATAGCAAATACTACAGTATACTACAGTCTGCAAAACACTATAGCAAATACTACAGTATACTACAGTCTGCAAAACACTATAGCAAATACTACAGTATACTACAATCTGCAAAACACTATAGCAAATACTACAGTAAACTACAGTCTGCAAAACACTATAGCAAATACTACAGTATACTACAATCTGCAAAACACTATAGCAAATACTACAGTATACTACAGTCTGCAAAACACTATAGCAAATACTACAGTATACTACAGTCTGCAAAACACTATAGCAAATACTACAGTATACTACAGTCTGCAAAACACTATAGCAAATACTACAGTATACTACAATCTGCAAAACACTATAGCAAATACTACAGTATACTACAGTCTGCAAAACACTATAGCAAATACTACAGTATACTACAATCTGCAAAAACACTACATTAACTGCTATATAATACTGTATATAGCATTTTTCTATTACTACAGTTTTTATACTGTAGTTAACTGTAAACACTACAGTGAATATTACAGTAAAGTCTGCAAAAACACTACAGTGACCATATATGATTTATACCATAGTATTTTTTCATGTGGTTTTGCTCGGGAAAATAGCTACTTTAGTGAAAACGCGGCTTCCATAAAGTTGTTCAACAATCTTGGGCAGATGGCCAGGATAAATATTCCATCCAACTAGATTCTACTGTCAACTGTCAAACCTGAGACTGGTGTGTTGTTGGTAAGTAGATATGTTTTGTTTATAGCTAGCTAGCTAGGTTAATTAGGTTAGCTAGGCTAGCTAGGTTAGCTAGCTAGCTACATGTCACTATTATATTAACTCTTGTTTGCCGTCAGTCATGACCGCTAGTATTTCTTAATGAGCATTGATGAAAAACGAGGCTAAATCTGGTAGTGCAGTGTCCCTTTAAGAGGATGTTATTTGCAGGGCATCTTCCAGGTAGGTGCTTGTGCTACACATCACATTGGTACGCATTGTAACTTGATACTGTTGAATTGTTCCTTCTTAATGCGTCATTTCAAGATAATTACAACAAAAACATTTAAACATAAAAAACCTTACCGTAGTTCTCCTTGGAGTCCCATCCCTTGTTGTTTCTCCAGTGGCTCCCCCAGTTTCCCCCCACCCCGGTCCCAGCCCCCCCGGTCTTCACCCCCACCTCGAACCCAGCCCCCCCGGTCTTCACCCCCACCTCGGTCCCAGCCCCCCCGGTCTTCACCCCAGCCCCTGTCCCAGTCCCAGTCCCCCCGGTCTTCACCCCAGCCCCTGTCCCAGTCCCAGTCCCCCCGGTCTTCACCCCAGCCCCTGTCCCAGTCCCAGTCCCCCCGGTCTTCACCCCAGCCCCTGTCCCAGTCCCAGTCCCCCCGGTCTTCACCCCAGCCCCCCCGGTCTTCACCCCAGCCCCTGTCCCAGTCCCCCCAGTCTTCAACCCAGCCCCTGTCCCAGTCCCCCCTGTCTTCAACCCAGCCCCTGTCCTAGTCTCCCCAGTCTCCACCCCAACCCTTATCCCAGTCTCAGTACCCCTGGTCTTCACCCCAGCCCCTGTCCCAGTCTCGGTCACCCCGGTCACCGCCCCTGTCCCTGTTGCAGTCCCCCCAGTTTCCACCCAAGCCCCAGTCCCAGTCCCCCCGGTCACCGCCCCTGTCCCAGCCCCAGTCCCCCCGGTCTCCACCCCAGTCTTCACCCCAGTCCCAGTCCCCCCGGTCTCCAACCCAGTCCCCCCGGTCTCCACCCCAGTCCCAGTCACCCCGGTCTCCAACCCAGTCCTCCCAGTCTCCACCCCAGTCCCTCTGGTCCCACTAAGCTCAGGTTCCTGTTCCTCAGCGTCATAGTTGTAGTCCTCTGTGGGCGGCTCCTGTTCCTGTTCCTCCAGGCTGGCCCTGCCGCCTAGCCCACTCTCAGTCTCAGCTTGGTCCGGGTACTCCCAGAACAGAGCCAAGAACAGCTTCTTGTGGCCGAGCCATTCCTTTGAGGACAGGGACCAGTCGTTGCGGCCCCCATCACCCCCCTCCTTGGCCAGGTCCATCTCCATCTCTGTTTCCGTCTGGGGGTCCTCAACCACCTCAATGGTCACCTGGGGGGAAGGGGAGGAGAGAGAGAGAGAAATTGAGGGGGGGGGGTATATATTGGTAAAGGGGGTCATTTGGGATGCAGAGATGGAGTCCCAGACTCTGATGCAGTTGATGGCCAGCATTTACTGAACACACAGTCCCAGATGACTGTAAAGCAACGCTGATCACACACACAGCGCCTTCACTAAGTATTCACACCCCTTTGACTTTTTTCCACATTTTGTTGTGTTATAAAGATTAAAATGGACTTAATTGTCATGTTCTGTTAGCCATCTACACAGAATACTCTGTAATGTCAAAGAGGCAGAAAAAAAAATATAAAGATGACAAATTAAACACTAATATATCTTCATTACATTAGTATTCAACCCCCTGAGTCAATACATGTTAGAATCACCTTTAGCAGCGATTACAGCGGTGTGTAAGGGGTGCGTGTTGGTGGCAGGGAAGTCAGGCGCACGAGAACGAACTTGGTAAAAACTGAGTTGTTTATAATAACTGCTGATAAAACTCCAAAAACCAAAATGTACAAAATAACAAAAGTGGGTACAAAACCCGTCGCACACCAACACAATACATACATACACATCACATACAAACAAACAATCTCCGACAAGGACATGAGGGGAAACAGAGGGTTAAATACACAACATGTAATTGATGGGATTGGAACCAGGTGTGAAGGAAGACAAGACAAAACCAATGGAAAATGAAAAATGGATCAGTGATGGCTAGAAGGCCGGTGACGTCGAACACCGCCCGAACAAGGAGAGGGACCGACTTTGGCGGAAGTCGTGACACTGTAAGTCTCTAAGAGCTATGCACACTTGAATTGTGCAATACTTGCAGATGATTCTTCAAGCTCTGTCAAGATGTTTGTTGATCATTGCTAGACAGCCAATTTCATGGCTTGCCATAGATTTTCAAGCTGATTAAATCCGAACCGTAACTAGGCCACTCAGGATCATTCAATGTTGTATTGGTAAGCAACTCCAGTGTATATTTGGCCATGTGTTTTAGGTTATTGTCCTGTTGAACGGTGAATTTGTCTCCCAGTGTCTGGTGGAAAGCAGACTGAAACAGGTTCTTTTCAAAGATTTTGTGCTTAGCTCTATTCCATGTATTTTAGTCCTAAAAACATTCCACAGTCCTTGCCGATGACAAGCATACCCATAACCTGATGCAGCAACCACCATGCTGGTGGTTATATGAAGAGTGGTACTCAGTGATGTGTTGGATTTGCCCACAAACATAACTCTTTGTATTCAGGACATAAAGTAAATTTTTTGGCCCAATTTTTTGCAGTTTTACTTTAGTGCCTTTTCTGCATATTGAAGCTGTACTGTACTGTACTGTACTTTATAGGACCTCTGTATATTGAAGCTGTACTGTACTGTACTGTATAGGACCTCTGTATATTGAATCTGTACTGTACTGTACTGTACTGTATAGGACCTCTGTATATTGAATCTGTACTGTACTGTACTGTACTGTACTGTACTGTACTGTATAGGACCTCTGTATATTGAATCTGTACTGTACTGTACTGTATAGGACCTCTGTATATTGAAGCTGTACTGTACTGTATAGGAACTCTGTATATTGAAGCTGTACTGTACTGTATAGGACCTCTGTATATTGAAGCTGTACTGTACTGTATAGGACCTCTGTATATTGAAGCTGTACTGTACTGTACTGTATAGGACCTCTGTATATTGAATCTGTACTGTACTGTACTGTACTGTATAGGACCTCTGTATATTGAATCTGTACTGTACTGTACTGTACTGTATAGGACCTCTGTATATTGAAGCTGTACTGTACTGTACTGTACTGTATAGGACCTCTGTATATTGAATCTGTACTGTACTGTATAGGACCTCTGTTTATTGAATCTGTACTGTACTGTATAGGACTTATGTATATTGAAGCTGTACTGTACTGTACTGTATAGGACCTCTGTATATTGAAGCTGTACTGTACTGTATAGGACCTCTGTATATTGAAGCTGTACTGTACTGTACTGTATAGGACCTCTGTATATTGAAGCTGGACTGTACTGTACTGTATAGGACCTCTGCATATTGAAGCTGTACTGTACTGTACTGTACTGTATAGGACCTCTGTATATTGAAGCTGTACTGTACTGTATAGGACCTCTGTATATTGAAGCTGTACTGTACTGTATAAGACCTCTGTATATTGAAGCTGTACTGTACTGTACTGTATAGGACCTCTGTATATTGGAGCTGGACTGTACTGTATAGGACCTCTGTATATTGAAGCTCTGTTTTCTCCCTCCTGTCTGAGCGGTAATTCTAAGAGTGTATTAGGCCCCACTACGACCCATTAGAGGCTGTGACTCGTACATACAGTGGGGCAAAAAAGTATTTAGTCAGCCACCAATTGTGCAAGTTCTCCCACTTAAAAAGATGAGAGAGTCCTGTAATTTTCATCATAGGTACACTTCAACTATGACAGACAAAATGAGATTTTTTCCCCCAGAAAATCACATTGTAGGATTTTTAATGAATTTATTTGCAAATTATGGTGGAAAATAAGTATTTGGTCACCTACAAACAAGCAAGATTTCTGGCTCTCACAGACCTGTAACTTCTTCTTTAAGAGGCTCCTCTGTCCTCCACTCGTTACCTGTATTAATGGCACCTGTTTGAACTTGTTATCAGTATAAAAGACACCTGTCCACAACCTCAAACAGTCACACTCCAAACTCCACTATGGCCAAGACCAAAGAGCTGTCAAAGGACACCAGAAACAAAATTGTAGACCTGCACCAGGCTGGGAAGACTGAATCTGCAATAGGTAAGCAGCTTGGTTTGAAGAAATCAACTGTGGGAGCAATTATTAGGAAATGGAAGACATACAAGACCACTGATAATCTCCCTCGATCTGGGGCTCCACGCAAGATCTCACCCCGTGGGGTCAAAATGATCACAAGAACGGTGAGCAAAAATCCCAGAACCACACGGGGGGACCTAGTGAATGACCTGCAGAGAGCTGGGACCAAAGTAACAAAGCCTACCATCAGTAACACACTACGCCGCCAGGGACTCAAATCCTGCAGTGCGAGACGTGTCCCCCTGCTTAAGCCAGTACATGTCCAGGCCCGTCTGAAGTTTGCTAGAGAGCATTTGGATGATCCAGAAGAAGATTGGGAGAATGTCATATGGTCAGATGAAACCAAAATAGAACTTTTTGGTAAAAACTCAACTCGTCGTGTTTGGAGGACAAAGAATGCTGAGTTGCATCCAAAGAACACCATACCTACTGTGAAGCATGGGGGTGGAAACATCATGCTTTGGGGCTGTTTTTCTGCAAAGGGACCAGGACGACTGATCCGTGTAAAGGAAATAATGAATGGGGCCATGTATCGTGAGATTTTGAGTGAAAACCTCCTTCCATCAGCAAGGGCATTGAAGATGAAACGTGGCTGGGTCTTTCAGCATGACAATGATCCCAAACACACCGCCCGGGCAACGAAGGAGTGGCTTCGTAAGAAGCATTTCAAGGTCCTGGAGTGGCCTAGCCAGTCTCCAGATCTCAACCCCATAGAAAATCTTTGGAGGGAGTTGAAAGTCTGTGTTGCCCAGCAACAGCCCCAAAACATCACTGCTCTATAGGAGATCTGCATGGAGGAATGGGCCAAAATACCAGCAACAGTGTGTGAAAACCTTGTGAAGACTTACAGAAAACGTTTGACCTCTGTCATTGCCAACAAAGGGTATATAACAAAGTATTGAGATAAACTTTTGTTATTGACCAAATACTTATTTTCCACCATAATTTGCAAATAAATTCATTAAAAATCCTACAATGTGATTTTCTGGATTTTTTTTCCTCATTTTGTCTGTCATAGTTGAAGTGTACCTATGATGAAAATTACAGGCCTCTCTCATCTTTTTAAGTGGGAGAACTTGCACAATTGGTGGCTGACTAAATACTTTTTTGTCCCACTGTAGCTGTGGATCTGAAGGATAGCCACTTCCACCCATAATGCCCCAGACAAACCATAAATGAAGTCACTCCAGTCAAATATTTACTGGATATTGTCAATCAGGAGATTGTAATGTACAGAATGTTAGTCATTTATTAACGGTGAAGAGACCAGGCCAGTGTTTGTGTGCAAGACAGAGATATTTGAACACCCTCATTTATATTATGGATCTACTGCGTTCTATTCTACTCTACTGTTGTATTCTATTCCCCATAGGGCACCAGTACAGTCTGGTATGGTTCACTCAGCTCGTCAAGCTATGACCCTCTACAGTCAAAACCAATGAATTCCAGCCGACGTGATAACAAGGTGAAAAGCCCATTAAAGCAGACGAGGCTATTAGCCGCTGGTTCCCAAAGAAAGAATGATAAAACCAAATATCTCTGTCTGGTTCCTATAAACTAGAAGAGGATGGCCCAATCCCACTTGGAGGAAGGACACATGTTCCTTGTTACTAAAAAAAAAACGAGGCGCTCTCAATTTCTGGATACCTGGACTTCTCTCGTGTCGGTTTTACCCCAAAGTTAAACTTCATTTATTTTCAAATCCACTTGCACATATAAACTATCTCTGTAATAACCCAAAATATAAAATAAAACCTCTGTATAAAATAACGTCCTGGTAGATAATTGAGAGCTGCTGCTCTTGGAGAGCACGTTAATAGGCTGACCTTTCACCCCTTAGATTTGTTGTTTTTTTTGGCTCAGGGATTCAAACCAGTGACCTTTCAGTTATTGGCCCAACGCTCCCAACCGCTAGGCTACCTGGCACCCTTAGTTTTAATGCAGGTGTGTGTGTGTGTGTGTGTGTGTGTGTGTGTGTGTGTGTGTGTGTGTGTGTGTGTGTGTGTGTGTGTGTGTGTGTGTGTGTGTGTGTGTGTGTGTGTGTGTGTGTGTGTGTTACGGTAATGCTGTGTTGAATATCATTCCTCTGGGAGCTGCCATTAAAAACACCCTGAGATCTTTGATGTGAAACCTCTAAGCTTTCAGACATCCTTCCCTTTCTGCCAGAATGAAACGGTACTATAGATTCCCACCTGTACAGTATGTTGTGGTTGTTATCTTAGGGTGTGCGGGTTAGGGTTCTACCTGTATATTAGGGTTGTGAGATCCCAGGTCTGCGTTGGCCAGCTCAGGGAAGTTCCTGAGGTCCAGGATGAAGGGTTCTGGTTCCTCCTCTGGTTCTGGTTTGGGCAGAACCCCGTGGTTCCGGCGTCGGGGTCTCTGGGAGGGCTGGGTGGAGGACGCCAGGTTTTGCAGCTGGTTCTGCTGCTGGAGGTCCTCCAGAGTCTCATCCACATCGCCACCCGGGCTGGTCTGAGATATTGCCTGTCGGGAAAAAAAAAGAGAGAGACCTTATACAGGTTGACACTAGAATCGAGAACTTTGATCCATTGACGTGATCTCTGACATCATTCACATTGATATATTGACTAGATCCATTGAGAGTAGGTATCTCTTTTGTTGGCTGGGTGGGGCTGGAGGACTGGGATGGGAGGTTGGATGTAGAGGCCCACTTCTTTTTCCTGTTTATACTGAATTTATTATTACTTAAACCTTAAAAAATATGATCGAAATGATCAATACTTTGTAGTTATTTACCTTTTGTGCTGTTTTATTTTACTATCTCTTCTTTTTTTCTTCTTTGAGTGGCAGCCCACAGGGACAATGTAGAAATAATGAATTGAAAATATATAGAATATGAAATTATATCAATTAAAATATTGTACCTGGCTGAAACCCACATCAACGGAAAAAAAAGCAATACAAATAATAAAATTCTAATAATTGGGCACAATTTTTTTTGGGGTCGGAATGTTTTCAAAATGTTGTGAAATGTTCCCGAGAGAATAACAACGTCCAATTGTCTTGCTGACAATAATCTTGTAAATGTTGAGGGAAGAACATTCCTGTGACATTACAGAACATTTCACACATAGTCAGATAAGGTCATTTCTGTGTAAAAGCCCCATGAGCACCAACATGTGAAGGTTATAGAGGGAATGTCAAATCTGGTGTTGAATGAAAGCCAAGAGTCCATATGTTTGATAAATCAAGGCATATATACATTTTTCTATCCTAAATATTAGGAATAAGTAAAGGCATTGATTTCTGGGTCAAACAGATGGAAAAATTTGGTCTTTTATAAAACCTCTCTCAGAAAAAGTCTTAAAAGGTATCAGAAATACATAAAAACACAATGTTGAAGTAATGATCCCTGCCAGGTAATATCAAAACGTATATTTAGTTTAGAATAAATAATTTGATATGATTGAAGAAACATTGCCCTGTACGTTACCAAAAACCCACATATTTTAAAGATATTTAAAATGTAAAGATATTTTTCTAATTTCTCTCCCTCGTGATGAGGGAGGATAATGAAAGTTCACAGAAGTAACAAGTAAAGATAAACCTACTAATGAGTTATAGTGTTTATACTGAAATCTATTTGGTTCATGAATAATTAAAGGTTTCATTGGTAACAGATTGGTAAAAGAATTTCAGAAAAATAAGAAAACGGAATTACTGCAATTAAATTGGCTGTAATGGAAAATCATAGTAGTCACAAACCACCGCTGGGTCATCTGTTACTGTCCTTTCTTCCACTGACTGTTATGTTCAGCTCATAGTGTCTCCTGTTACTGTCCTCTCTTCCACTGACTGTTATGTTCAGCTCATAGTGTCTCCTGTTACTGTCCTCTCTTCCACTGACTGTTATGTTCAGCTCATAGTGTCTCCTGTTACTGTCCTCCCTTCCACTGACTGTTATGTTCAGCTCATAGTGTCTCCTGTTACTGTCCTCTCTTCCACTGACTGTTATGTTCAGCTCATAGTGTCTCCTGTTACTGTCCTCTCTTCCACTGACTGTTATGTTCAGCTTATAGTGTCTCCTGTTACTGTCCTCTCTTCCACTGACTGTTATGTTCAGCTCATAGTGTCTCCTGTTACTGTCCTCTCTTCCACTGACTGTTATGTTCAGCTCATAATGTCTCCTGTTACTGTCCTCTCTTCCACTGACTGTTATGTTCAGCTCATAGTGTCTCCTGTTACTGTCCTCTCTTCCACTGACATACTGTTATGTTCAGCTCATAGTGTCTCCTGTTACTGTCCTCTCTTCCACTGACTGTTATGTTCAGCTCATAGTGTCTCCTGTTACTGTCCTCTCTTCCACTGACATACTGTTATGTTCAGCTCATAGTGTCTCCTGTTACTGTCCTCTCTTCCACTGACTGTTATGTTCAGCTCATAGTGTCTCCTGTTACTGTCCTCTCTTCCACTGACTGTTATGTTCAGCTCATAGTGTCTCCTGTTACTGTCCTCTCTTCCACTGACTGTTATGTTCAGCTCATAATGTCTCCTGTTACTGTCCTCTCTTCCACTGACATACTGTTATGTTCAGCTCATAGTGTCTCCTGTTACTGTCCTCCCTTCCACTGACTGTTATGTTCAGCTCATAGTGTCTCCTGTTACTGTCCTCTCTTCTACTGACTGTTATGTTCAGCTCATAGTGTCTCCTGTTACTGTCCTCTCTTCCACTGACATACTGTTATGTTCAGCTCATAGTGTCTCCTGTTACTGTCCTCTCTTCCACTGACTGTTATGTTCAGCTCATAGTGTCTCCTGTTACTGTCCTCTCTTCCACTGACTGTTATGTTCAGCTCATAGTGTCTCCTGTTACTGTCCTCTCTTCCACTGACATACTGTTATGTTCAGCTCATAGTGTCTCCTGTTACTGTCCTCCCTTCCACTGACTGTTATGTTCAGCTCATAGTGTCTCCTGTTACTGTCCTCTCTTCCACTGACTGTTATGTTCAGCTCATAGTGTCTCCTGTTACTGTCCTCTCTTCCACTGACTGTTATGTTCAGCTCATAGTGTCTCCTGTTACTGTCCTCTCTTCCACTGACTGTTATGTTCAGCTCATAGTGTCTCCTGTTACTGTCCTCTCTTCCACTGACTGTTATGTTCAGCTCATAGTGTCTCCTGTTACTGTCCTCTCTTCCACTGACTGTTCAGCTCATAACTGTTTTCTTTCTCTATCGGTCATCTGGAGGTCAAAGCAAGTGTTAAAACAGTCTGAACAACCCCCCCTCTGTCTCTCCCTCCCGCCCTCTCTGCCCCTTCTCTCTCTCTCGCCCGCCCTCTCTCTCTCTCTGCCCCTTCTCTCTCTCTCTCTCTCTCTCTCTCTCTCTCTCTCCCGCCCGCCCTCTCTCTCTCTCCCTCCGTCCCGCCCTCTCTCTCTGCCCCTTCTCTCTCTCTCTCCCCCTCCCTTCCGCTCTCTCTCTCTCTGCCGCTTCTCTCTCTCTCTCTGCCCCTTCTCTCTCTCTCTCTCCCGCCCTCTCTCTCTGCCCCTTCTCTCTCTCTCTCCCCCTCCCTTCCGCTCTCACTCTCTCTCTCTCTCCCTCCCTCCCTTCCGCTCTCTCTCTCCCCCTTCTCTCTCTCTCCCTCCCTCCCGCTCTCTCTCTCTGCCACTCCTCTCTCTCTCCCGCCCTCTCTCTCTGCCCCTTCTCTCTCTCTCTCCCCCTCCCTTCCGCTCTCACTCTCTCTCTCTCTCCCTCCCTCCCTTCCGCTCTCTCTCTCCCCCTTCTCTCTCTCTCTCCCTCCCTCCCGCTCTCTCTCTCTGCCCCTCCTCTCTCTCTCTCTCCCTCCCTTCTGCTCTCTCTCTCTGCCCCTTCTCTCTCTCTCTCTCTCCCGCCCTCTCTCTCTGCCCCTTCTCTCTCTCTCTGATCTGAGACAAATGAGGACAATGAAGCAAAACAAAACCCTTAACAGGATGAAATACATACAACACATGTCTAGGTTTCCTCTTTACAGAGAAGAGTCAGTCAGTCTCTCCATCAGTCAGTCAGTCCATTAGTCAGTCAGTCAGTCCGTCAGTCCGTCTATCCTTCTGTCAGTCAGTCAATCAGTCCGTCTCTCCATCAGTCAGTCAGTCAGTCCGTCTATCCTTCTGTCATTCAGTCAGTCAGTCAGGCAGTCCGTCTATCCTTCTGTCAGTCAGTCATTCAGTCATTCATTCAGTCAGTCAGTCCGTCTATCCTTCTGTCAGTCAGTCAATCAGTCCGTCTCTCCATCAGTCAGTCAGTCAGTCATTCAGTCATTCAGTCAGTCAGCCAATCCTTCAGTCAGTCATTCAGTCAGTCAGTCAGCGATTCAGTCAGTCAGTCAGTTAGTCCATCTATCATTCTGTCAGTCAGTCCGTTAGTCCGTCCGTCAGTCAGTCAGTCAGTCCGTTAGTCAGTCAGTCCGTCAGTCTACATCACATCTGGTTGGCGTTAGCAGTAATACCATCTGTAGGGATGGAGAAGGTCTGTTTAGACCTGGAGGGAAGCTCGGGTGGTACAAGCAGGTAGAGTATCAAACAGACACACACACATACACACACACACACACACACATGGATCTCCATCATCTGGTTCACTTTAGTATGTGGTCCGTGAGTCTGGGCCAAGAGAGAGAGCGAGAGAGACAGAGACAGAGACAGAGACAGCGAGAGCGAGAGCGAGAGCGAGAGCGAGAGCGAGAGCGAGAGCGAGAGCGAGAGAGAGAGAGAGACCACATCAATAACATCAAATCCAGCTGAGTCACTTGACAATGACTGTGCTGTCTGTCTGTCTGTCTGTCTGTCTGTCTGTCTGTCTGTCTGTCTGTCTGTCTGTCTGTCTGTCTGTCTGTCTGTCTGTCTGTATGAGACATCACATTGTACTGTTCCAATGGATATATATTACATTGGAGTCAATGCTGCTGGGTTTGCAGTGAGAGAAATACAGGGAGACAGGTAGGGCCAGGTGGGGCAAGAGTTGAGAGGTTCTGTATACAGGGAGGGGGGGGGGGGGGGTAAGGTGAGTGGAGGTTAAGAGTTATTGGAGAAAGAAGATGGTAGAGTTGGAGAGGGGGACAGGGGGTAAAGGGAGAGGAGGAGGAGGAGGGGAGATTGGAGAAAGGTGAGAGAAGGTAAGGGGAGGATGAGGAGGGGAGAAAGATGAGACAAGGTAAGGGGAGGATGAGGAGGGGAGAAAGGTGAGAGAAGGTAAGGGGAGGATGAGGAAGGTAGAAGGATGAGAGAAGGTAAGGGAAGGATGAGGAGGGGAGAAGGCGTGAGGAGGTAATGGGGGGAGGGCTGCTCTGCCTCTGATCAAAGCCTTCTCTCCCCTGATCATGTGATCATGTGTATCCTGTCTTGACTCATGTCTCTGGCTGTGTCTCTAACACATGCAAAACAGATGTCCTCTCCCCAATCCTAACCATACCGCCCATACGTACTGTACATTCCATCTCCAGCCTAGAGCCCTCGGCTAGATTTCAGCAGGACCTAAAACCAGAGGTCTGCAGCAGAGAGGGTTTAGGTTGGGGCTTTACTTTAGCGGAAGGCTGGGTGTTAAAGCACATCTATCTCAGTACTCATAACAGATGAACCTGCCTTTGAATGAGTCAAAGACAGAGTTGGAGACCAAGAACTGAAGGTTCTGTGCCAGGAAGAATAACTATTCATGAGTAAGTCTGGATTCACCAGGCACACCATATAATGTAAGTTATTCTAGTCTTAAAAGCCCAGTGCAGTCAAAAACATGATTTCCTGTATTTTATATACTGTATATTTCCACAATATGAAGTTTGAATAATACGGTGAAATTGTGAAAATTATGATAATGACCTTTTAGGGTAAGAGCTGTTTGAAAAGAACGCCTGAAAATGTAACCTGTTTTTATAGGATGGAGTTTTGGCCTGTCTGGTGACATCACTAAAAACGAGAGTTCCAAATCTATCATCCAATAACAGCTAGTTGTCAGTTGACCCCTCCCCACTCAGACCACTCCCAGACAGTCCTAGCAAAATCCTTGCTTGACAAATTTGCTCTTTGCTTAAGAAGCTATTTTTGTTTCTTTCTGACCATTTTAATTTAAAACAATCACATTAAGGTACTTAATTGTTACCCAGAAATTAGAAGAAAAAAAACCTGGCTATATTGGACCTTTAACAACTCCCATCCAGATACAGTATGACACACAGAGAGGATGGCGATAGAGGGGCAAAAGGCTGGAGAAGACAAGACCAAACAACATAAGAGAAAATGAGAGGTGAGGAGAGAAGTGCAGAGATGCATAACCCTTGATAACCCTTCCAACCCATAACCCTTCCATAACCCTTGATTAGCACTACATTACTGTACATTACTGTAGTCTAAAATGACTTAGGCCCTCTGGCCTCTTGGCCCTCTGGCCTCTTTACTCTTTCTCTGGTGACCATAATGACAGGTCACGTAGAAACTGGTTCAGCTCCATAATGTATGAATGACTAATAAAAAATAAATACACTACCAGTCAAAGGTTTGGACACATCTACTCATTCAAGGGTTTTTCTTATTTTTTTTTTTACTATTTTCTACATTGTAGAATAATAGTGAAGACATCAAAACTATGAAATAACACATGGAATCATGTAGTAACCAAAAAAGTGTTAAACAAATCAAAATATATTTTATATTTCAGATTCTTCAAAGTAGCCAACCTTTGCCTTGATGACAGCTTTGCACACTCTTGGCATTCTCTCAACCTGCTTCATGAGGTAGTAACCTGGAATTGCATTTCAATTAACAGGTGTGCCTTCTTAAAAGTTCATTTGTGGAATTTCTTTCCTTCTTAATGCATTTGAGCCAATCAGTTGTGTTGTGACAAGGTAGGGGTGGTATACAGAAGATAGCCCCATTATTAGCCCTATTAGGTAAAAGAGCAACAACAAAAGTATAAACGCAACATTCAACAATTTCAAAGATTTTACTGAGTTACAGTTCAAGGAAATCAGTCATTTTAAATACATTCTTTATGCCCTAATTTATGGTTTTCACATGACTGGGAATACAGATAAGCATCTGTTGGTCAAATATACCTTTAAAAAAGGTAGGGGCGTGGATCAGAAAACCAGTCAGTATCTGGTGTGACCACCATTTGCCTCATGCAGCCCAACACATCTCCTTCACATAGAGTTGATCGGGCTGTTGATTGTGGCCTGTGGAATGTTATCCCACTCCTCTTCAATGGCTGTGTGAAGTTGCTGGATATTGATGGGAACTGGAACAAGCTGTTGTACACGTCGATCCAGAGCATCCCAAACATGCTCAATGGGTGACATGTCTGGCGAGTATGTAGGTCATGGAAGAACTGGGACATTTTCATCTTCCAGGAATTGTGTACAGATCCTTGCGACATGGGGCTGTGCATTATCATGCTGAAACATGAGGTGATGGCGGTGGATGATTGGCACAACAACGGGTCACAGGATCAAGTCACGGTATCTCTGTGCATTAAAATTGCCATTGATAAAATGCAATTGTGTTAATTGTCCGTAGCTTATGCCTGCCCATTTCATAACCACACCGCCCAAAACGTGAGCGGTTTCCTGACCCACACAACGCCATACACGTGGTCTGCGGTTGTGAGGCCTGTTGGACGTACTGCCAAATTCTCTAAAATGACATTGGAGGCAGTTTATGGTAGAGAAATGAACATTACATTCTCTGGCAACAGCTCTGGTGGACATTCCTGCAGTCAGCATGCCAATTGCACACTCCCTCAAAACTTGAGACATCTGTGGCATTGTGTTGTGTGACAAAACGTAACTTTTTAGAATGGCCTTTTATTGTCCCCAGCACAAGGTGCACCTGTGTAACGATCATGCTGTTTTATCAGATTCTTGATATGCCACGCCTGTCAAATGGATGGATTATCTTGGCAAAGGAGAAAGGCTCACTAACCGGGATGTAAACACATTTGTGCACCAAGTGTTGAGAGAAATAAGCTTTTTGGAACATTTCTGGGATCTTTCACTTCAGCTCATGAAACATGGGACCAACACTTTACATGCTGCATTAATATTTTAGTTCAGTGTTATGCTTCCAATGAATTCTTTCAGATCTGTGTGTGTGTGTGCACCGTGTGAGTGCACGTGCGTGTCTGTGTGTGTGTCTGTGTGTGTGTGTGTGCACCGTGTGAGTGCACGTGCGTGTGTGTGTGCACCGTGTGAGTGCACAAGCGTGTCTGTGTGTGTGTGTGCACGTGTGAGTGCACGTGCGTATGTGTGTCTGTGTGTGTGCACCGTGTGAGTGCACGTGCGTGTCTGTGTGTGTGTGTGTGTGTGTTTCTGTGTGTGAGTGTGTGTGTGTGTGAGTGTGTGTCTGTGTGTGTGTGTGTGAGTGTGTGCTAATGTTCCTCTGAAACATTAGCTTATGTTTCTTCCTCATTAAAACGTTGAGCTGAGCTTGCAGTGTGTGTCCCCAGCAGGCTATACTTTCATACCTACATGATGGTTTACAGTTTCAGATGAACCTCAATTAGGGCGCCGGACATTTGAGAGATTGCCAGACCACACAGTCATCCCCCGCTACCATATAGAAGAGCAACATGAACTTCTGAACGCGGCGAAGAATTTATCACCCTCCGTGAAATGGCGGCATCGGCTTTAGCTCCCCTCTAAGAGGGGGAACCGGACGATCTTCCAGAATGATTTGGTGTAACAATTTACCAGAGCCTTTACTCTAGTTCTACCCCTCCATCCCCGCTGCTCTCTGTCTTCACACACACACACACACCACGAGAGTCATATCCAATATCGCTGCACAGATTCCAGGCCAGAGTTTGGATTAGTAAGTGGTTGTTTGTGTGTAAAACAGGCGTCCCTCAAACGTTCAGCCTCGCCGGCTCCCTCTGACCTACGTGACCCAACCTCTCGCTTCAATGAAAACACGAGAGAGCGAGAGAGTGAGAGAGAGAGAGAGCGAGAGAGAGAGAGAGAGAGAGGGTTTCTGTGTTCTAGAAACAGCCCGTAAATCAAGAGGTAGCTTCAACATAAAACTCAAAGCAATGTTCTCTGGACAGGACAGACAGAGAATGAGAGAGAGAGAGTACGAGGACCCCTCCCCAGTTCTGTTAAATCATCTTTAAGTGTACTAGCCGAAGGCTACACTTGCTTAACCTTCTGACCTCTGACCCTTTACTTCTGACATGCTCCCTGAACCCTGGAAGACACATGATCACGAGTAACTCGAGTCATAACTGTAATAGTAATAACAGCATAAACAAATACAGGTCTATGTGAAGTGTAATGCCTTCATCTTCATACGGATTAGAATACAGCCCATCACTGTATAAACTGGAGAAAGTCTATGGATTAAGTCTATGGAGAAAGTCTATGGAGCAAGTCTATGGAGCAAGTCTATGGAGCAAGTCTATGGAGCAAGTCTATGGAGCAAGTCTATTCAGCAACATAATATAATCATATATATGCCATTTAGCAGATGCCTTTACCCAAAGTGACTTACAGTCATTTGTGCATACAATTTGCATATGGGTGGTTCCCGGGAATCCAGCCCACAATCCTGACGTTGCAGGGCGTCATACTCTACCAACTGAGGCCTCCAGGATCACAGTAGACAACCACACTGGCAGACCTGAGGGGGGTATGAGTTCCTCCCTCACAGGGTGTCATCATAACTGGCCCATCTCCTTATCGGCAAAAATAACGGTCTCTGCTCCTCTCCCTGTCAGCCCCAGAACTGTCTGAAATCATTCACTCTGCAGTACATTATTTTATGTGTTTCAATTGTTTGACTACACACGTAAAGAGAAGAAAAACGTGCCACATGATTTAGTGTCTAGTGCCCTTCCCAGCTCCCGACACCCCTGCAGTTTTCACTTCATCAAAGTGATTGCGCAATGGAGCCACTTTGGCCTACTCCAATCGTTGTTCACGGTCTCTGACCTATTGGGCTCTCAGAATTAAGAGTTTCACCCGATAGATTCACCTTATGATGTACGCTGCCAATTCCTAAACAATAATGTCATTTCAGACTACAATGTGTTACACGCAGCCAAGGTGTGAATGTGACATTACGCATCAAATCATAAATGCACGCTGTGAAGTTTCAGCACATTTCCCATTTTCCAATCATAAGACAGTTTATGAAAGTTTAGATTTTTTTTTAAAGATAAAATTAACAAATGACATAAACAACCTAGTTATTGATCAAATGGGTAGGCTATTACCTCCGTGGTCGAGGTGCTCCGGCCGTTGGGGACTGCGCTTTTTTGACTGTTGGTGGGGAAGCTCTTGACTGACACCTGGATGGTCGCCAGGAGGACAACACACAGAAGCTGAACCCGCCTGCGCATCTTCTGCATGTTTTCTCCGCGTTGGGACACAGTCCGCTGGTGTTGGGATGCTGTGGTCGGTCTCTCCTCTGATCTTTAGAAGCCCTTAGCGTCCTGAACACGTTTCCGGTACCCTCGCATTTGGTCCATAAATATCATCAATATAAATCCGAAATCAACATATATGATACTTAATCCAACATTTTGTCTAAAAGTGACCGGAACTTTTAACCAATTTGATGCGTCTTACCAGCGCTATTTGCTTTCCGTTATGCGTCGTTTATGTTGACGCTCAAAAGTTGCTTGGAACATTTGGCGCTGTGATCAATAATTCCCGTCAATTCATCTCCGGCTTATATCCACACGTGTTCTTGTATCAAAAGAGTTCAGAAGCTGGTATCTATTCTATGTATCCTTCGTTGACTTCACACCGTCTCATTCCTTGCTCGCTTTCCGTGCACGCGTCTTCTCTGTGCTGCTTTTGTTGCGACCTTATACTCCTTTGAAATAAGTTGAAATAATTGTAGATAGGGAACTTTGTCAAACCATTATGACTGCAAATGTACACATAAATCTTTTTCCATGCGCTCTGAGAAAATATTTATATCGTTAGTTGTAAAGGAATCTCTTCTTTGAATGCTTGAGAACAACCGTTTGTCATCTACAGCCCACTGGTTTTGACACTGCATGTCTCTCTGTCACCATCTGTTCAGTACCAGACTATGGCACGTGGGGCCCTGGGGCACCTACCTCCAGCCCCCCCCCCCCCCCCTATAGCATATTTCCGGCAATTCTACACATTTGACCATTGCTTGTGATTTATTTATATACTATCTGGGGTGCCCCGACCTCTATTTGATGATTTTTTGGGTTGTGGGCCCCCTGGAGGTCTGTCCCCGGGGCATGTGCCCTGCGTACCCGCTTCACTAAGCCAGCCCTGCATCTGTTCAGTACCACTCACCTTTGCAGAGTCATAGTAGTAGTGGCTTCATTAGCTGAGGGCTGGACCTGCATCTCCCGCTGCCAGGGTGACTTTATGGGGGAGGGTCCTACCAGAGAGCCCACAATAAAGTAGTGAATGAATGAGAGATCCGAATGAATGAATGTCTGTGAACGGGAAGATTGAATATGAGCTAAATGAAAGGATGAAAGAGAGAAATGAGAACAAAGAAGATGTCAAGTAAACAGAGAAGAAACACTATTTTTGGGGGGAAATAAATAACTTTTCCCACAGAGTTCCGATTTATCTTGTTTTCATCTCGTCCATGTGTCAGAATTCCATGTTTTAATTATTTTCCTTGGACTACAAAAAGGTTGTAGGAGCCAGGGAATGGAGAGCGTTTTCTCATAGACTGAAGATACATAGATATGAAGTGAAGCAGAGGGGTGTGACCATGTAAACTAAAGTGGGAGGAATGATAAACAGACAGATCCTAATAGCTATCTGGCATGGGTCCAGAGGGGCAGCACCCACTGATAAATCACAATTTAAAAAATAATTAATATAAAAAATAAAACATAACAATTTAAGATCTTTATTTTTATTACTGTATGGGCGAGGCAGAGCAAAAAAAATTGATACATTTTATTAATTTATTTTATTGAACCTTTATTTAAATGCCTCTTCCGACGGCCAAACAGCACCACTGGACCCGAGCCACTGAACCAACACCACTGAACCAGCACCACTGAACCAGCACCACTGAACCAGCACCACTGGACCCGAGCCACTGAACCAGCACCACTGAACCAGCACCACTGAACCAGCACTACTGGACCCGAGCCACTGAACCAGCACCACTGAACCAGCACCACTGGACCCGAGCCACTGAACCAGCACTACTGAACCAACACCACTGAACCAGCACCACTGAACCAACACCACTAAACCAGCACCACTGAACCAGCACCACTGGACCCGAGCCACTGAACCAGCACCACTGAACCAGCACCACTGAACCAGCACTACTGAACCAGCACCACTGAACCAGCACTACTGAACCAGCACCACTGAACCAACACCACTGAACCAACACCACTGAACCAGCACCACTGAACCAGCACCACTGAACCAACACCACTAAACCAGCACCACTCTCCTAAAACCCTGACTTCACTTATTACCTCTCCTAAAACCCTGACTTCACTTATTACCTCTCCTAAAACCCTGACTTCACTTATTACCTCTCCTAAAACCCTGACTTCACTTATTACCTCTCATCCAAACCCTGACTTCACTTATTACCCCTCCTAAAACCCTGACTTCACTTATTACCTCTCCTAAAAACCCAGACTTCACTTATTACCCCTTCTAAAACCCTGACCACTTATTACCTCTTCTAAAAACCCTGACTTCACTTATTACCTCTCCTAAAAACCCTGACTTCACTTATTACCTCTCCTAAAAACCCTGACTTCACTTATTACCCCTCCTAAAAACCATGACTTCACTTATTACCCCTCCTAAAAACCCTGACTTCACTTATTACCCCTCCTAAAAACCCTGACTTCACTTATTACCTCTCCTCAAAACCCTGACTTTTGAAAATGTTTTATTTCACCTTTATTTAACCAGGTAGGCTAGTTGAGAACAAGTTCTCATTTACAACTGCGACCTGGCCAAGATAAAGCATAGCAGTGTGAACAGACAACAACACAGAGTTACACATGGAGTAAACAATAAACAAGTCAATAACACAGTAGGGGGAAAAAAGGGTCTATATACATTGTGTGCAAAAGGCATGAGGAGGTAGGCAATAAATAGGCCATAGGAGCGAATCATTACAATTTAGCAGATTAACAATGGAGTGATAAAACATCAGATGATCATGTGCAAGTAGAGATACTGGTGTGCAAAAGAGCAGAAAAGTAAATAAATAAAAACAGTATGGGGATGAGGTAGGTAAATTGGGTGGGCTATTTACAGATGGACTATGTACAGCTGCAGCGATCGGTTAGCTGCTCAGATAGCAGATGTTTAAAGTTGGTGAGGGAAATAAAAGTATCCAACTTCAGCGATTTTTGCCATTCGTTCCAGTCACAGGCAGCAGAGAACTGGAAGGAAAGGCGGCCAAAGGAGGTGTTGGCTTTGGGGATGATCAGTGAGATATACCTGCTGGAGCGCGTGCTACGGGTGGGTGTTGTTATCGTGACCAGTGAACTGAGATAAGGCGGAGCTTTATTCAGTGATGTGAATACATATTTTAATACAAGACGACTGAACACGAAGAACACTAACAAACTATACAAAATAACAAACGAACGTGACCGCTATAAACACGGCGTGCAGACATGCAACATCAACATAGACAATAACCCACAAACCAAACTGGAAAATGGCAACCTAAATAGGATACCCAATCAGAGACAACGATAAACAGCTGCCTCTGATTGGGAACCAATCTAGGCCACCATAGACCTACGATATGCCTAGACTAGACACACACACCTAGACATACAAAAAACCCTAGACGAGACAAAAACACACATACCACCCTCGTCACACCCTGACCTAACCAAAATAATAAAGAAAACAAAGAATACTAAGGTCAGGGCGTGACATTTACACTCCACAGTGTCAACACCCTGCTCAAATATCTCTCTAATCACATTACTGTATGTTTTACACTCCACAGTGTTAACACCCTGCTCAAATATCTCTCTAATCACATTACTGTATGTTTTACACTCCACAGTGTTAACACCCTGCTCAAATATCTCTCTAATCACATTACTGTATGTTTTACACTCCACAGTGTTAACACCCTGCTCAAATATCTCTCTAATCACATTACTGTATGTTTTACACTCCACAGTGTTAACACCCTGCTCAAATATCTCTCTAATTACATTACTGTATGTTTTACACTCCACAGTGTTAACACCCTGCTCAAATATCTCTCTAATCACATTACTGTATGTTTTACACTCCACAGTGTCAACACCCTGCTCAAATATCTCTCTAATCACATTACTGTATGTTTTACACTCCACAGTGTTAACACCCTGCTCAAATATCTTTCTAATCACATTACTGTATGTTCTACACTCCACAGACAACTGATTAAGACAAATGTATCAATGTAACAATGGATGTGGAAATGGCCTTTTACATTGTAGAACCAGTTTATTGGTTGTAATTGCCAATTGGGTAACTGTATGGTCCCGGGGGCCTACCAGAACGTAGGCCTACCAGTTTGAGCTCCTGTTAGACAGATTCCATTTGGTTTCTCTACGTTTGTCCATTCAGATAGGACCGGTTCAGCCTGATACACATGCTATTTCTATCGGGCTATTGCCTGTGTATATTTGGTCAATCTACTTGTATATTTTGTATGATATGGTGCTATAACCATTGGATCACCAAGACCTGTAAATAAATCTCCACTCTGAGCACGTCACCCTGACTTGGCTTTTGCTGATTTCATGCCATTACGACTGCTACAATGTCCCTATTTTACAATTACATAGGCTAATCAAAATGTGTTGTAGACAAAATAATGAAAAGGGCTGTCTGTTTGCCTTAATAAATAAACAAAGATTTGTATTTGAACAAGGCGTTGTATGTATAGATTTATTTTCATAGTCCGCAAACTCTTTTCAAATCCTCGGTCCATCTTAGCAAAACACAAAGAAGAGAAGACACAATTTACATTTTGGAAAAGATTTTATTCAACTTTATCAACTCATTCATTCAAACATTAGCGAGCTCATTCCGACTCATACCATCCAAGACTCAGACGCCTTGAGGAAACCAAAGCCTGGTAAACATGGAAATCCTGCAGCACAATACAAGGTCCGTCATTGCGAGTTAAAGTTCACCATTAACCATGAGTTTACTAGTCGAATTGTCAGGATTAGAGGTTTCAAGCCAGTTCTAATCTTTCTCGTTTCCGTGAACTCATCTGTCAATCAAAGGAAGAGGCAGGGAGGAGAGACAGGTATGGACAGCTCAGCTGTCAATCAAAGGAAGAGGCAGGGAGGAGAGACAGGTATTGACAGCTCAGCTGTCAATCAAAGGAAGAGGCAGGGAGGAGAGACAGGTATGGACAGCTCAGCTGTCAATCAAAGGAAGAGGCAGGGAGGAAAGACAGGTATGGACAGCTCATCTGTCAATCAAAGGAGGAGGCATGGAGGAGAGACAGGTATGGACAGCTCATCTGTCAATCAAAGGAAGAGGCAGGGAGGAGAGACAGGTATGGACAGCTCAGCTGTCAATCAAAGGAAGAGGTTTGCAAGAGAGCCAGATACAATGGCGCCGGAGGAGATGGCTGCTGGTTTACAGGCTTCTAACCAACTGTGCTATTTTGTGTGCTTTTTCGCAATGTTTGTAACTTATTTTGCACATAATGTTGCTGCTACCGTCTCTTATGACCCAAAATAGCTTCTGGACATCAGAACAGAGATTACTCACCTCGAACTGGACAAAGATTTTTAATTTAATCAGTCCGACGCAAAGGATATACTGCTTCTCTGATACCAGGCCCAAATCCACGTCATTCGCACGAAAAAGAAAAGACAGAAGTACAGGGGGGCAGAGATAGGGGTGCTTTGGGAGAATTAGTCGGCGAGTGGGTAACGTGCCTCTACCATCCGTTCTATTGGCCAACGTGCAATCACTGGAGAATAAACTAGATGATCTCCATTCAAGACCCTCCTACCAATGGGACATTAAAAACTGTAATATCTTATGTTTCGAACGACGACACGGATAATATACAGTTGGCTGGGTTTTCCGTGTATCGGCAGGACAGAACAGCTACGTCTGGTAAGACGAGGGGTGATGGTGTGTGTCTATTTGTCAAAAACAGCTGGTGTGCAATGTCTAATATTAAGGAGGTCTCGAGGTATTGCTCGCCTGAGGTAGAGTACCTCATGATAAGCTGAAGACCACACAATCTACCAAGAGAGTTTTCATCTATATTTTTCGTAGCCGTCTGTTTACCACCACAAACCGATGCTGGCACTGAGACCGCACTCAATGATCTGTATACGGCCATAAGCAAACAAGAAAATGCTCATCAAGAAGCGGCATTCTTAGTGACCGGGGACTTAAAAATGAGGTAAAATCCGTTTTACCTAATTTCTCCCAACCTCTTGAGGAGAGCCAGGTATGGACAGCTCAGCTGTCAATCAAAGGAAGAGGTTGGGAGGAGAGCCAGGTATGGACAGCTCAGCTGTCAATCAAATGAAGAGGCGGGGGAAAGAGCCAGGTATGGACAGCTCAGCTGTCAATCAAAGGAAGAGGCGGGGGAAAGAGCCAGGTATGGACAGCTCAGCTGTCAATCAAAGGAAGAGGCGGGGGAAAGAGCCAGGTATGGACAGCTCAGCTGTCAATCAAAGGAAGAGGCGGGGGAAAGAGCCAGGTATGGACAGCTCATCTGTCAATCAAAGGAAGAGGCGGGGGAAAGAGCCAGGTATGCTGCTGTGTTCACCTCTGGAAAAGCTCTCTATATTCACTGAACGAAGGATGTGAAAAAAGGAGGAGAGAGTAAGTAGGATCAGAAGTCCTCAACCTGAGGCTGCAGTAAGGCCTGCCTGGCAGCAGAGTGTGTACCAGATCAGATGTATTGAGATGATGTGGACAACCTTGAGGAAGACCAAGTTACAGCAGAGTTAGTCATAGGAAACACACTCACTGCATGCACACACACAACTTCATCTGGGATGAACAAGGCAAGAGCAACTGTTTGTTGTTGTTGTCCTGCCGTGATATAGTGGCATGCGTGAGTGTGCGTGTTTGTGTCAGGGTCATCTGAATATGACACCTAAGCTGTTCTGCACACAGAGCTGACAGTGATCAGACAGGCTGCACGGTAGAGACAATATAAATGTACATGTGTATGTGTGTGAGAGAGTCTGCAGACATGGCCAGTACTGCAGGTAGCTAGCCTAAATTAAATCAGTCTCCTTCTGACTCATCCCAGAGCAAGCTGAGGATTGCATCCTCATTCATTCCATTCCAAGATCACTTATAGTACAACAATTACATATTATGTAAAGAAACACAAATGACATAACTAAAAACCAGCTGTCCCAAAGACAATTACACTCTTCTATGATACTTACATCAACCAAGTGTTTAAACTCCACCAACATAACTAAAAACCAGCTGTCCCAAAGACAATTACACTATTCTATGATACTTACATCAAACAAGTGTTTAAACACCACCGACATAACTAAAAACCAGCTGTCCCAAAGACAATTACACTATTCTATGATACTTACATCAAACAAGTGTTTAAACACCACCGACATAACTAAAAACCAGCTGTCCCAAAGACAATTACACTATTCTATGATACTTACATCAAACAAGTGTTTAAACTCCACCGACATAACTAAATCATCACATTTTAAAATGTTCAGGAGAGAATTCCAGGACCACGGAGCTGAGTAACTAAAACTATTTCTTCCATGAACTGTTCTAATTCTTGGTATTGTTAAAATGGGGCCGTAATGGGGCCGTAAATGGTATTTATTATTCTGACCTGATTAAAAAATAACAGTGATAAAGTGGCATTTTACCCAATATGGCCTTATAAATCAGTGTTTACCAGTGTTTAAGCCTATACAAGGTCAATGACGACCAGCCAACGGCGCTCTAGAGATCACAATGATGTGTTAGATGTGTTTGATTTGTAATGAACTTGAGGGCCGCATGATACACTGAATCAAGTGCTCTCAGGGTAGTGGTTGAGGCCTGCATATATATACTCAGCAAAAAAAGAAACGTCCTCTCACTGTCAACTGTAGATGAATGATGAATGGTCTCCTGTATAGTCAGAGCTTTCACCAGCCTCTGTAGAACATGTTCATTTCCACCAATACACCACACTGATTACCTCACACACAGTCAGTAAATAAGAAACCCACCATCTTCCTGTCGAGAGTGAGCAGTCTGACCCAACCTGTTGTAAACTGCAGTTGCTCCAGTCTCAAGCTTCTACAGCCCCCTTGTGGTGATAGCTGGTATGAACCAATAGAAAATCATTCTGTACCAACCCCCAAACCAAACACCTCATGACATTTTTTAACACCTAAGTGCAATGTCTTCAAAATGGCATTCAGTTGCATCAGTGTGTGGAAAATAGAACCTTTCCCATTCTATCTACCACGTTTCTACGTGTCAGACTCACCTATCGCTATCCCGTCCTCCCCCATAATGCACTTCATGGAGGTGATGATCTGCTCCACGACGGGAGATGACATTGACGTAGCATACACAGCACTGTGAGAGTGGGACCGCAGGTACTCTATCAATTCCTAGAATTGAACAAAATAGAATAGAACAAATAGAATAAAACAAAATAGAATAGAACAGAACAGAACAAAATAGAATAAAACAAAATAGAATAGAACAGAATAGAATAGAACAGAATAGAACAAATAGAATAAAACTAAATAGAATAGAACAGAATATAACAAAATAGAATAGAACAAATAGAATAAAACAAAATAGAATAGAACAGAATAGAACAGAATATAACAAAAGAGAATACAACAAAATAGAATAGAACAGAATATAACAAAAGAGAATACAACAAAATAGAATAGAACAGAATAGAACAAAATAGAATAGAACAAATAGAATAAAACAAAACAGAATAGAACAGAATATAACAAAAGAGAATACAACAAAATAGAATGCAACAAAATAGAACGAAATAGAATACAACAAATAGAACAGAACAAAATAGAATACATCAAAATAGAACAGAACATGTGTTATAGTGCATTCAGAAAGTATTCACCCCCTGATTTATTTTACATGTTGTTCTGTTACAGCTTGAATTCAACATGGATTAAATACAGTGTTTTTCTCTCACACATCTACACACAATACCTCATAATGACATCACAATACCCCATAATGACATCACAATACCTCATAATGCCAAAGTAAAAACATGTTCTTAGAAATGTTTTCTAATGTATTGAATGAGAAAGAATAAGAAACCCGCACACTGCTCTTGATCGTATCACTGATCTTTAATAAGCTTTACGTATCGGCCTCACGGCCTTGGTCAGAGCTTTACGTATCGGCCTCACGGCCTTGGTCAGAGCTTTACGTATCGGCCTCACGGCCTTGGTCAGAGCTTTACGTATCGGCCTCACGGCCTTGGTCAGAGCTTTACGTATCGGCCTCACGGCCTTGGTCAGCGCTTTACGTATCGGCCTCACGGCCTTGGTCAGAGCTTTACGTATCGGCCTCACGGCCTTGGTCAGAGCTTTACGTATCGGCCTCACGGCCTTGGTCAGAGCTTTACGTATCGGCCTCACGGCCTTGGTCAGAGCTTTACGTATCGGCCTCACGGCCTTGGTCAGAGCTTTACGTATCGGCCTCACGGCCTTGGTCAGAGCTTTACGTATCGGCCTCACGGCCTTGGTCAGAGCTTTACGTATCGGCCTCACGGCCTTGGTCAGAGCTTTACGTATCGGCCTCACGGCCTTGGTCAGAGCTTTACGTATCGGCCTCACGGCCTTGGTCAGAGCTTTACGTATCGGCCTCACGGCCTTGGTCAGAGCTTTACGTATCGGCCTCACGGCCTTGGTCAGAGCTTTACGTATCGGCCTCACGGCCTTGGTCAGAGCTTTACGTATCGGCCTCACGGCCTTGGTCAGAGCTTTACGTATCGGCCTCACGGCCTTGGTCAGAGCTTTACGTATCGGCCTCACGGCCTTGGTCAGAGCTTTACGTATCGGCCTCACGGCCTTGGTCAGAGCTTTACGTATCGGCCTCACGGCCTTCGTCAAAGCATTTCACTGTGTCGTTTACACCTGCTGTATCCTCTACACGGGACAAATACACTTTGATTTGATTGATTTTATGTCAACAAAAACATATATACAGCTCTGGGGAAAATGAAGAGACCACTGCAAAATGATCAGTTTCTCTGGTTTTACTATTTATAGGTATGTGTTTGTGTAAAATGAAAATGTTTATTTTATTCTATAAACTACTGACAACATTTCTCCAAAATTCGAAATAAAAATATTGTCATTTTGAGCATTTATTTGCAGAAAATGACAACTGGTCAAAATAACAATGAAGATGCAGTGTTGTTAGACCTCGAATAATGCAAAGAAAATAAGTTCATACTCATTTTTAAACAACACAATACTAATGTTTTAACTTTGGTGGAATAACCCTGATTTTCAATCACAGCTGTCATGCGTCTTGGCATGCCCTCCGCCAGTCTTTCACATTGATGTTGGGTGACTTTAAGCCACTCCTGGCACAACAGTTCAAGCAGCTCGGCTTTGTTTGATGGCTTGTGACCATCCATCTTCCACATTCCAGAGGTTTTCAATGGGGTTCAGGTCTGGTGGTCCTCCAGCCACACCTTGATTGACCTGGCTGTGTGGCATGAAGTGTTGTCCTGCTGGAAAAACCAATCCTCAGAGTTGGGGAACATTGTCAGAGCAGAAGGAAGCAGGTTTTCTTCCAGGACAACCTTGTACGTGGCTTGATTCATGTGTCCTTTACAAAGACAAATCTGCCCGATTTCAGCCTTGCTGAAGCACCCCCAGATCATCACCGATCCTCCACCAAGCTTCACAGTGGGTGCAAAACACTGTGGTTTGTAGGTCTCGCACCCACTGTGACATTTGGTGGAGGATCAGATTTGTCTTTGTGAAGGACGCGTGCCAATATTTGAGGTCTGACAACACTGCATCTTTTTTGTTATTTTGACCAGTTGTCATTTTATGCAAATAAAAACGGATAATTTTGCACCTTCCTAATATTGAGTTGCACCCTCATTTCGCCCTCAGAACAGCCTCAATTCTTCGGGGTATGGACTCTACAAGGTGTTGAAAGCATTCCACAGGGATACTGGCCCATGTTGACTCCAATGGTTCCCATAGTTGTGTCAAGTTGGCTGGATGTCCTTTGGGTGGTGGAACATTCTTGATATCCACGGGAAATTGATGAGCGTGAAAAACCCAACTGTTTCCTTTGAGCATTTTCATTGAGAGCCCACTTAGGATATATAACAGATATAGCAGACTTCCTTAATATTAGAGATAGCTGAATAGAAATTCCCGTTAAATGGAACAGAATGACGTGATCAGAATACTGGCTCCCATGTCTTCATAACCTACTATCTTGTCATTTACATAACAATCTCTGTTTGGTCCCTATGCTAAATTATGTTCTCTCTCTCTCTCTCTCTCTCTCACACACACACACACACACACACACAGACACACACACACACACACACACACACACACACACACACACACACACACACACACACACACACACACACACACACACACACACACACACACACACACACACACACACACACACACACACACACACACACACACACACACACACACGCCTATTCCATAACAGCAGAATCTTAGTTCAGTAGTTGTGACTAGCCAATGTGGTCAGTGAATGTTACTACAGTGTTAGTACTGTGTGAAAAGGATGTCAACTATTGAAAAATACCTACAGAGGAATACTAATAGGCTAGCTATGGTTTTACACCATATGTCAAGCGCTGTTGCTCTGGCTATCAGTCAAATAAAGAGAGGGGAGGCTCCCAGACAGAGAGGGGAGGCTCCCAGACAGAGAGGGGAGGCTCCCAGACAGAGAGGGGAGGCTCCCAGACAGAGAGGGGAGGCTCCCAGACAGAGAGGGGAGGCTCCCAGACAGAGAGGGGAGGCTCCCAGACAGAGCGTGTGAATCTGAGCACTCTCCCAGCATATACCACACTCCAAACCATATACCACACTCCAAACCATATACCACACTCCAAACCATATACCACACTCCAAACCATATACCACACTCCAAACCATATACCACACTCCAAACCATATACCACACTCCAAACCATATACCACACTCCAAACCATATACCACACTCCAAACCATATACCACACTCCAAACCATATACCACACTCCAAACCATATACCACACTCCAAACCATATACCACACTCCAAACCATATACCACACTCCAAACCATATACCACACTCCAAACCATATACCACACTCCAAACCAACACAATGAAATCAAACAAACATCTTGCCAATAACAATACATCCAAACAAAGAAATGCTGTCAATGATCAACCAACTCCATTCTGCTATGCTGTTCTTTTTTATATAAACAAAAACCAGGATTGACTATACAACTGTCTACATCCAAACATGACTAGGTGTAACTATTAAGGCCGGTTCCCCTGACACAGATTCAGCCAAGTCCTGAACTAAAAACTATTTCAATTGAGATGCCCCATTATTGCAGTCTTGTTAGTTCAAGACTAAGCTTAAACTGTGTCTGGGAACCCGACCCTTAAAGACAGCACTTGCCTAGCTCTAGGCTATCCATCTGGTGTCTGGTCAGTAGGCCTAGGCTGGTTAAATAGGTGAGAGACATGTAGACACTACACACAGTGTAATAGTGAGGTTTGAAACACACACAGTGCCTTCTGAAAGAATTCATACCCCTTGAAGGTATGCCACATTTTGTTGTGTTACAGCCTGAATTCAAAATGGATTAAAGAGTTGTTTTTTTTACCCATCTACACACAATATCCCATAATAACAAAGCGAAAACATGTTTTTAAAAATTGTTGCAAATTTAATGAAAATGAAATACAGAAATATCTCGTTAAGTATTCACACCCCTGAGTCAATACTCTGTAAACACACCTTTGGCAGAGATTACAGTTGTGACTCTTTCTTGGTAAGTCTCTAAGAGCTTTGCACACCTGTATTGTACAATATTTGCACATTAATCTTTTAAAAATTCTTCAAGTTGGTTGTTGAATATTGCTAGACAGCAGTAAGTCAAAATGGTAAGTAGGCCACTCAGGAACATTCAAACCTTGTGTTTTAGGTTAATGACCTGCTGGAAGGTGAACTTGTCTCCCAGTGTCTGTTGCAAAGCAGACAGAACCAGGTTTTCCTCGAGGACTTTGCCTGTGCTTAGCTCTATTCCGAGGCCTTTGAGTCTTTCCCTTTGAAACATCAAGCCAGTAGCTCCAGGCAATACACACTGCTTTGTAACCACATGTGACTAGTCATACCCTTCTCTCACATACCTCAGAGGCTAGCGATGGTGACTGCCACCTGCAGTTACAGTAAATAATTTATTCATAGCCTGTATCCAAGACCTGTTTGTGCTTTCTTACCAACTCCTGAAGGAATTGTAATAGCCTAGTTGGCAAGACGGCACTACACTGACCTGGGACCCAGGGATTCACTTCCAATGCAATGCTCAATTCATATAAATAGAATCTAGGAGTAAATTAAATAAACAGATGATATTGCTCTACCTATAGGACCACAGTCGGTTGTGCATGGCGCTTGCAACGCCAAAGGTCGGTGGTTCGATTCCCACTCGGGGCCACCTAAATGTATGCACGCGATGTTTAACAGTGAGAATCGCAGAATGGTGAACTCACTAAATGACTGAGAGTTTGACTGTGTGATATTAGGTTGCTTCTTGTGTAAATATTTTCCGTCTGGATTTTAATGATTTGTTTGTAATGATTCGACTCTAAGTCGCTTTGGATAACAGCAACTGCCAAATGGAATATTAATATAATTATTATTATGTCATAACCTAGTTGGCAAGACAGCACTACACGGATCTGGGCCAGGGATTAACTTCCAATGCATATCT
Organism: Salvelinus alpinus; assembly: GCF_045679555.1. Classification (NCBI taxonomy): domain Eukaryota; kingdom Metazoa; phylum Chordata; class Actinopteri; order Salmoniformes; family Salmonidae; genus Salvelinus; species Salvelinus alpinus. Next base: position 9,309,728 of record NC_092119.1, read on the forward strand.
CTACCCATAGAAATAATGTTTATTTTTTATTTATAGATTCTATTTATATTGTTCTACCTATGGGGCAAGCCGTTGATATACTTCTTCATTTTCCATTGAGGATTTCCATTGAGAGCCCTCTTAGGATATATAATTGTTGTTGGCTCAAAGAATTCGAAACACACTAATTAAAATTAAGTATGGATCCTGGCAGGGGTATAAATTGAATTAGCCTAAAAGTGCTCTCTGTTCCTCTGGGTTCCCTCCGTAGACAGGAAGCTGGGAAGTCGGGGAATTACAGGTGTATTTTTTTACACACACACAATTTGCAGACTTCTTTCTTCAAAAATTATGCATTTTTCATTGTTTCTATTACAAAAAGAGAAACACAGGAAAATATTTTACCTTCCCAAACTAACTAAGACTCAGTTTAAGGATATTTCTCACGAACTGACTTGTCTGACACTTGTGTTTGGACTTCCACAGCACACACTCAACATTTCCTAGAGAACACTTAAGATGTCAGTGATGACAAAAAAATATTGTCGGCATTTTAGCTAGCTAGTTAGTATGTTGCATATTGTTTGTATAAGATAAAATGCTAAAAAAAAAAAGCAGGAAGCTGACTACTGCAGATATTATTAGCCGACACTCATGGGGTGTAACGTTACATAATGCAAGATACATTATTACTAGCCTTCGAAGAATAGCTAGCTCACCAACTCTACAGTACCTAGGTAACATTTTTGCAAAGTCGCCAACAATTGTCAAATGTCTAGCTTGCAGACCGTTAAGCAAATTCAAATCGATATCAGTAAAGCTAACCATAAAAATGGGTTAGCTACAGTTTAAAAACGTATCAAGCTAAATACACATAGTTAACAATATTGATATGCAGATAAGCCTCGCCACTTCCCCACCATCCATCCCTATCGTGCGCTAGGTCCTTACTTTTTCCTCGGGATAGCAGTACTTCGGCTGCTGATGATGGTAATAATGATGATGTTTTTTTACGAAGCCGTTTCTTCCCGGTTTAAATCCGTTCTTCGCTCGGTGAAAAACATCTCCCTTCGCGGGCTTTTTCGCGGAGCTTTCGGTCATGCTTGCCTATGACTGCGGACCCGACAGTAACATGCATGTAGCTGCCTAGCACAGAATGGGGTACTCGAGTGTGATTTCGTGCCAGTCTTGGTTAAGCGACCCGCTCGCAAAACCCACAACCAGGAGCCAGGGTTGCGTTCAGAACGACTGAACGTTTAATTCAACCGAACCGGTAACAGTTACTGTACTGAACGAGTTCTGCGATTTCACATAGAAACAACCATATTGATCAGGGCCACATCCACCAAATCGGAGCAAACGTACCTCAAAGTATATTGAAAAACAGTGCACCGTTTAAGGGAAACGCATCGATCAGTACACACCGTCACGCAACGTAGCAAACGTTGTGCCGAAATGAATTCTGACCTGAAATTCCAGCAGCTACAATACCGGAAATAAACGCCCCTAGCAACCAGAAACAGCCTATGGTATTGCGGCATTCAGGGGTGGGTGCAGTTCAGGAGCCTTCAGATTCGAAAAGGGAGTGGTCCTCAGTAGTGAAAATTAGCTGTAGTAACCTCTACTGTTTGGGCTCCTCTGACATGTGAAGTAGGACTGTTAATAAGGACTGTTAAGGTCTTGAAATTTGACAGAACTTGAAAACAGATATTCTTGTCAAATTCATGACTGAGTGGTTCACACTCTTAACAGGTGTCAAGTTCTTCTTTTGACTGTAATTGCCTTTAAAATGATGAGAGCCTAAGAAGAAGAATGGGTGACATGTAGTAAAGCTCACTCGTAAAATGTCTACTGGAGTTATTTCTATCCTAACCTCTATCCAGGCCCTATAAGTGGGGAATGAGGTGGTTTTGTCCTAGCCCTGTGTTAGAGTGGAGACAGGAGATAGCCTCACAAGGCATATAGTGTTTTTTATTTTTTTTATTTAACCTTTATTTAACTAGGTAGGCTAGTTGAGAACAAGTTCTCATTTACAACTGCGACCTGGACAAGATAAAGCAAAGCAGTACGACACAAACAACAACACAGAGTTACACATGGAATAAACAAGCATACAGTCAATAACACAATAGAAAAAAAGAAAGTCTATATACAGTGTGTGCAAATGGCGTGAGGAGGTAGGAAATAAATAGGCCATAGTAGCAAAGTAAGTACAATTTAGCAAATTAACACTGGAGTGATAGATGAGCAGATGATGATGTGCAAGTAGAGATACTGGTGTGCAAAAGAGCATAAAGTAAATAAAAACAGTATGGGGATGAGGTAGGTAGATTGGGTGGGTTATTTACAGATGGACTATGTACAGCTGCAGCGATCGGTTAGCTGCTCAGATAGCTGATGTTTAAAGTTGGTGAGGGAAATATAAGTCTCCAACTTCAGCGATTTTTGCAATTCGTTCCAGTCACTGGCAGCAGAGAACTGTAAGGAAAGGCGGCCAAAGGAGGTGTTGGCTTTGGGGACATATAGTACATATAGTGTACCTACCTCCTCCATCAAGAACAGGGTAGAACCATCACACACACACACACACCAGTAGGTGGGATGGGCAGTGTGGTGCGGTAGGACTCCACTATTATCAGTAGTGGTGCGTGGATAAAATCACGGGATAGCCAAGCCAGAAAACAAAAATACATATTACAACCTACTGTATGTGTTGTGATAATTGCGTTGTTTGCTCTATAACCTGTTAGTTCATATGCGTTGACTCCATGATATGTAGGCCTAAAGCCGAGACAATAAGAAGACACAGCACATTGAGTGGTGGAATAAATTCAACCACACCTTTGTTTCATCACAAAACCGGAGAGCAACATCTCTCCTGTGAAGTACACAAAACATACATGACCTACAGCATGGTCAAGCAAGTTAATGTTTCCGACACGTTTTCAGACTACTAAGCAACTATTGATTTAGAACCATGGGGAGTTACAGCAAGTCGCAATGAAAACAGGCACTACCTCCGCTATTCCAGCACAGTGACAACTAAAAGATACCAAAAACGATTTAGTCCAATGAACGTAAGCTATTATAATATGGCCACCCATGTTACTGATTTCTGTGGTTGCGTAACATGTTGACTCACACTACTTGTAGAGAAACAGCCAATGCCATCCTCCTCTTTCATGTTGCCTAAACGGTCTGACTCTGTGATACAGTACATGCTTTAAGTTGTTGTTGTCCGAGGCTAACTGGCTAAAATGCTTGCTAGCTAGCCTAACTTCCTTTCATGGGCAACGATGCGTCAGGCCAGACAGTCGACATTAGCCTATTACTTCTAGCTACAGTGCATTCGGAAAGTATTCAGACCCCTATTCTAAAATGTATTAAATTGTTTTTTCCCCCCTCATCAATCTACACACAATACCCCATCACTGGGGCCAAGCTTCCTGCCATCCAAGACCTCTATACCAGACGGTGTCAGAGGAAGATCCTAAAAATTGCCAAAGACTCCAGCCACCCTAGTCATAGACTGTTCTCTCTGCTACTACACGTCAAGCGGTACCGGAGCGCCAAGTTTAGGTCCAAGAAGCGTCTAAACAGCTTCTACCCCCAAGCCATAAGACTCCTGAACATCTAATCAAATGGCTACCCAGACTATTTGCATTGCCCCCCCCCACCCACCCCCCCCTTTTACACCGCTGCTACTCTCTGTTATCATCTATGCATAGTCACTTTAATAACTCTACCTACATGTACATATTACCTCAACGATCCGGTGCCCCCGCACATTGACTCTGTACCGGTACCCCCCTGTATATAATCTCACTATTGTTATTTTAATGCTGCTCTTTACTTACTTGCTAGTTTTTATTTCTCCTCCAGAAGAAACTGCATTGTTGGTTAGGGGCTCGTAAGTAAGCATTTCACTGTAAGGTCTACACCTGTTGTATTTGGCGCATGGGACTAATATAATTTGATTTGATTTTGAATGACAAAGCAAAAACAGGTTTTTAGAAATGTTAGCAAATTTATTCAGACCCTTTACTCAGTACTCTGTTGAAGCATCTTGTAACGCTCGTCCTCCTCCTCGTCTGAACAGACCTGTACTTGAGAACATAAAACAAGAACGCACGAACAGGAAAGAACACACGAATGAATAAACGAAACGAACGAAAACAGTCCCGTGTGGCACAAACACTGACACAGGAACAATCACCCACAAACAAACAGTGAGAACAGCCTACCTTAATATGGTTCTCAATCAGAGGAAACGTAAAACACCTGCCCCTGATTAAGAACCATATCAGGCTAATAACAATGAACCCAACATAGAAACACATAACATAGAATGCCCACCCAGCTCACGTCCTGACCAACTAAACAAAGACAAAACAAAGGAAATAAGGTCAGGAACGTGACACATCTTTGGCAGAGACTACAACCTCGAGTCTTCTTGGGTATGACACTACAAGCTTGGCACACCTGTATTTTGGGAGTTCCTCCCATTCTTCTCTGCAGATCCTCTCAAGGTCTGTCAGGTTTGATGGGGGGGCGTCGGTGCACAGCTATTTTCAGGTCTCTCCAGAGATGTTCGATCGGGTTAATTACATTTTGGATGGTGTATCAATACACCCAGTCACTACAAAGATACAGGCGTCCTTCCTAACTGAGTTGCCGGAGAGGAAGTAAACCGCTCAGGGATTTCACCATGAGGCCAATGGTGACTTTAAAACAGAGAGTTTAATGGCTGTTATTGGAGAAAACTGAGGATGGATCAACAACTTTGAAGTTACTCCACAATACTAACCTAAATGACAGTGAAAAGAAGGAAGCTTGGACAAATTAAAATATTCCAAAACATGCATCCTGTTTACAATACATAACTTTATGTCTTGAACACAAAATGTTATGTTTGGGGCAAATCCAACACAACACCATTATCAAGCATGGTGGGGGCTGCATCATGTTATGGTTATGCTTGTCATCGGCAAGGAATAGAGATTATTTTATGATGAAGAGAAATGGAATAGAGGTAAGCAGAGATAAAATCTTAGAAGAAAACCTGGTTCAGTCTGCTGTCCAACAGACACTGGGAGACCTTTCAGCATGACAATAACCTAAACACAAGTCCAAATACACACTGGAGTTGCTAACTGTACCAAGAAGATAATGAATGTTCCTGAGTGGCCTAGTTATAGTTTTGGACTTAAATCACCTTGAAAATACAGTGGCTTGCGAAAGTATTCACCCCCTTGGCATTTTTCTTATTTTGTTGCCTTACAACCTGGAATTAAAATTGATTTTTGGGGGGGTTTGTATCATTTGATTTACACAACATGCCTACAACTTTGAAGATGCAAAATATTTTTTATTGTGAAACAAACAAGAAATAGGACAAAAAACTGAAACTTGATCGTGCATAACTATTCACCCCCCCCAAGTCAATACTTTGTAGAGACACATTTTGCAGAAATTACAGCTGCAAGTCTCTTGGTGTATGTCTCTATAAGCTTGGCACATCTAGCCACTGGGATTTTTGCCCATTCTTCAAGGCAAAACTGCTCCAGCTCCTTCAAGTTGGATGGGTGTACAGCAATCTTTTAGTCATACCACAGATTCTCAATCGGATTGAGGTCTGGGCTTTGACTAGGCCATTCCAAAACATTAAAAATGTTCCCCTTAAACCACTCGAGTGTTGCTTCAGCAGTATGCTTAGGGTCATTGTCCTGCTGGAAGGTGAACCTTCTTCCCAGTCTCAAATCTCTAGAAGACTGAAACCGGTTTCCCTCATGAATTTCCCTGTATTTAGCGCCATCCATAATTCCTTCAATTCTGACCAGTTTCCCAGTCCCTGCCGATGAAAAACAAGGTGTTCTCGGGGTGATGAGAGGTGTTAGGTTTGCGCCAGACATAGCGTTTTCCTTGATGGCCAAAAAGCTCAATTTTAGTCTCATCTGGGTTGGCGCCCCCCCTTGGTTTGTGCTGTGGTGGAGATCTTTGTGGGCTATACTCGGCCTTGTCTCAGGATGGTAAGTTGGTGGTTGAAGATATCCCTCTAGTGGTGTGGGGGCTGTGCTTTGGCAAAGTGGGTGGGGTTATATCCTTCCTGTTTGGCCCTGTCCGGGGGTATCATCGGATGGGGCCACAGTGTCTCCTGACCCCTCCTGTCTCAGCCTCCATTATTTATGCTGCAGTAGTTTATGTGTCGGGGGGCTAGGGTCAGTTGGTTATATCTGGAGTACTTCTCCTGTCTTATCCGGTGTCCTGTGTGAATTTAAGTATGCTCTCTCTAATTCTCTCCTTCTCTCTTTCTTTCTCTCTCTCGGAGGACCTGAGCCCTAGGACCATGCGTCAGGACTACCGGGCATGATGACTCCTTGCTGTCCCCAGTCCACCTGGCCTTGCTGCTGTTCCAGTTTCAACTGTTCTGCCTGCGGCTATGGAACCCTGACCTGTCCACCGGACGTGCTACCTGTCCCAGACCTGCTGTTTTCAACTCTCTAGAGACCGCAGGAGCGGTAGAGATACTCTTAATGATCGGCTATGAAAAGCCAACTGACATTTACTCCTGATTATTATTTGACCATGCTGGTCATTTATGAACATTTGAACATCTTGGCCATGTTCTGTTATAATCTCCACCCGGCACAGCCAGAAGAGGACTGGCCACCCCTCATAGCCTGGTTCCTCTCTAGGTTTCTTCCTAGGTTTTGGCCTTTCTAGGGAGTTTTTCCTAGCCGCCATGCTTCTACACCTGCATTGCTTGCTGTTTGGGGTTTTAGGCTGGGTTTCTGTACAGCACTTCGAGATATTAGCTGATGTACGAAGTGCTATATAAAATAAACTTGATTTGATCTGACCAGAGTACCTTCTTTCATATGTTTGGGGAGTCTCCCACATGCCTTTGGCAAACACCAAACGTGTTTGCTTATTTTCTTCTTTAAGCAATGGCTTTTTTCTAGCCACTTTTCAGTAAAGCCCAGCTCTGTGGAGTGTACGGCTTAAAGTGGTCCTATGGACAGGTACTCCAATCTCCGCTGTGGAGCTTTGCAGCTCCTTCAGGGTTATCTTTGGTCTCTCTGTTGCCTCTCTGATTAATGCCCTCCTTGCCTGTTCCGTGAGTTTTGGTGGGCGGCCCTCTCTTGGCAGGTTTGTTGTGGTGCCATATTCTTTCCATTTTTTAATAGCGGATTTAATGGTGGTCCGTGGGATGTTCAAAGTTTCAGATATTTTTTTATAACCCAACCCTGATCTGTTCTTCACCACAACTTTGTTTCCTGACTTGTTTGGAGAGCTCCTTGATCTTCATATTGCTGCTTGCTTGGTGGTGCCCTTTGCTTAGTGGTGTTGTAGACTCTGTGGCCTTTCAGAACAGGTTTATATATACTGAGATCATGTGACAGATCATGTGACACTTAGATTGCACACAGGTGGACTTTATTTAACTAATTATGTGACTTCTGAAGGTAATTGGTTGCACCAGATCTTATTTAGGTGCTTCATAGCAAAGGGGTTGAAGACATATGCACGCACCACTTTTCCATTATTTTTTTAAACAAGTGATTTTTTTTATTTCACATGTATTGACTTAGGGGTGTGAATACACATACTGTATTTCTGTATTTCATTTTCAAAACATTTTCAAAAATGTCAAAAAACATGTTTTCACTTTGTCTTTTTGCGGTATTGGGTGTGGATGGGTAAGATTAAAAAAAAAAAAATGTAGAATTTAGGCTAACAAAACAAAATCTGGAATAAGTCAAGTGGTATGAGTACTTTCTGAAGGCTCTGTATATAACAGTTTGGCCGGAATGTCAGTCAAGGAGATTGGTGTCATGGCCGATAAGGGGACAAAGTGATCGAAGTCTGATGTATCGCCACCTCATTATCTCGCTCTCGCCCGCAACGCATCTGGAAGAGGCCGATAAGAGGCGTGGAGCTGATGGGAATAAAACCGGTTTGGGGAGAGGAGGGGGGAGAAAGAGAGGAGGGGGGGAGGGAACCTAAGCAGTTTCTCTCTCCTTCCCTGCCTGAATTAATGTTAGCCGCTGGCAGAGAGAGATGGAGGGAATGAGAAAGGGAGGGAGAGAGAGAGAGAGATGGAGAAGTAACACAGTATTAGTCGGCTAAGGGACAGACGGAGAGAGACGGTAGCCATTTTCTGCCTTACATTTCGCCACAGGGTCAACGGCTGCTGTGGTAATTTACCATGTGTGACCAAACACCAGTTAGCTACCTGTGGTCAGTCTAACTGGTTAATCACCCCAGTTAGCGATACGGTGGCGCTGTAACACCACAATAACTGATGCCTCAGCTCCTCCCCATCAAACCTCCTAGCCCCCACACCTACACTGGCTGATTAGTGCTTGAAGTGTATCCTCACACTCATGCTGTGAGGGAAGGAGATGGTACGTGTTAGACTTTCTTATGCCTGGGGATTTATTGGTATCTGAAACCACCAACCAAGGACTTGGAGTTGAACCAGACATTAAGTAGCCTTGGCACTCATTGTCAGATGTCAACTTTTTTTAGTTTCCATTAGAGCACATATGTGTGAACAGAGAGAGAGAGAGAGACAGAGAGAGACAGAGACAGAGAGAGAGAGAGAGAGAGAGAGAGAGAGAGAGAGAGAGAGAGAGACAGAGACAGAGACAGAGACAGAGAGGGAGAGGGAGAGAGAGACAGAGAGAGAGAGAGAGCGAGAGAGAGCGAGAGAGACAGAAGAGAGAGAGCGCTAGAGAGAGAGACATATAGCGAGAGAAGAAGAGCCCTGCAGTAGTTCTGTCAGTTAACAGGTTAATTAAGTGATAATTCCAAAATGGAAGACTCCACTTGACAAATAAGTCCAAAAATAAATAAGCGAAAAGCATTTAGCTGTCTAGCTACACATGATAGCGGTCCTGACTGTCCTCATATTTGTTCTCATCCCCAGGCAGGCCATGTATCACTAATTGCTTCTGTCTGGCATCACTCCCAGTCACAAGAAGAATCCACTCACAGATTCCATTCCTCAGAGTTTGACAGCCCAGCCTGTACACAGAGTATTCCTTTGTGTGTGCACTGGTATCACCATCCTAGACGTGACTGGGCCTGCTCTATAATCCCCTCAGGGCATGATGTCACTACGCTCCAACAGACACTATTGTTGCTTAGCCAGCTGCACCTGTCACTTGATACCGTCTCTCCATAAAAAAATGAGCAGTTTTTTAAAGTGTGTATATGAGTTCATGGAGAAGGAAACCCTTCAACATACTATTGTTTTTTAGTCTATTTATAAACAATATATCCCAACTGTAACGATTGTCGTCTGGAGAAGGAGAAGAGGACCAAGGTGCAGCGTGGTAAGTATTCATAAATGCGTTTCTTTAATAAATATGAACACTAACAAAACGACAAACGAACAGTTCTGAACGGTGACGACAAACACTAAACAGAAAATAATCACCCACAACTCAAAGTGGGAAAACAGGCTACCTAAATATGGTTCTCAATCAGAGACAACGATAGACAGCTGCCTCTGATTGAGAACCACACATGGCCAAACACAAAGAAATAGACAACATAGAACACCAGACATAGAATGCCCACCCAAACTCACGCCCTGACCAACCAAAATAGAGACATAAACAGGATCTCTACGGTCAGGGCGTGACACCAACAAATACACTTTTGTCACGTTTAACCGCTACCGTTAAAATCCAAACTCTACACAAAATGATTATCAGGTGAATTGAAATGTAAAAAAAATAAAAAACATACTTAATAAAAATGAATGCAAGTCGTTTCAATAATTTGTTAATTTAATTTTAGCATTTAAAAAAAATCAACTTAATACGTTGCTCAAAATGTAAGTACAGGTGAAGTTGGAAGTTTACATACACCTTAGCCAAATACATTTAATCTCAGTTTTTCACAATTCCTGACATTTATTCCTAGTTAATAAACTTCCCTGTCTTCCCGGTCAGTTAGGATCACAACTTTATTTTAAGAATGTGAAATGTCAGAATAATAGTAGAGAGAATGATTTATTTCAGCTTTTATTTCTTTCATCACATTCCCAGTGGGTCAGAAGTTTACATACACTCAATTAGTATTTGGTAGCATTGCCTTTAAATGGTTTAACTTGGGGCAAACGTTTCAGGTAGCCTCCCACAAGCTTCCCACAATAAGTTGAGTGAATTTTGGCCCATTCCTCTTGACAGAGCTGGTGTAACTGAGTCAAGTTTATAGGCCTCCTTGCTCGCACACGCTTTTTCAGTTCTGCCCACAAATGTTCTATAGGATTGAAGTCAGGGCTTTGTGGCCACTCCAATAACTTGACTTTGTTGTTAAGCCATTTTGCCACAACTTTGGAAGTATGCTTGGGGTCATTGTCAATTTGGAAGGCCCATTTGCGAATGAAATTTAACTTCCTGACTGATGTCTTGAGATGTTGCTTCAATATATCCACATACTTTTCCTGCCTAATAATGCCATCTATTTTGTGAAGTGCACCAGTCCCTCCTGCAGCAAAGCACCCCCACAACATGATGCTGCCACCCCCATGCTTCACGGTTGGGATGGTGTTCTTCGGCTTGCAAGCCTCCCCCTTTTTCCTCCAAACATAACGATGGTCATTATGGCCAAACAGTTCTATTTTTGTTTCATCAGACCAGAGGACATTTCTCCAAAATGTACGATCTTTGTCCCCATGTGCAGTTGCAAACCATAATCTGGATTTTTTATGGCGGTTTTGAAGCAGTGGCTTCTTCCTTGCTGAGCGGCCTTTCAGGTTATGTCGATATAGGACTTGTTTTAATGTGGATATAGATACTTTCGTACCTGTTTCCTCAGGCATCTTCACAAGGGCCTTTGCTGTTGTTCTGGGATTGATTTGCACTTTTCCCACCAAAGTACGTTAATCTCTAGGAGACAGAATGCGTCTCCTTCCTGAGCGGTATGACAGCTGCGTGGTCCCATGGTGTTTATACTTGCGTACTATTGTTTGTACGGATGAACGTGGTACTTTCAGGAGTTTGGAAATTACTCCCAAGGATGAACCAGACTTGTGGAGGTCAAAAAAAAAATATCTGAGATTGTGGCTGATTTCTTTTGATTTTCCCATAATGTCAAGCAAAGAGGCATTGAGTTTGAAGGTAGGCCTTGAAATACATCCAAAGGTACACCTCCAATTGACTTAAATGATGTCAATTAGCCTATCAGAAGTTTCTAAAGCCATGACATAATTTTCTGGAATTTTCCAAGCTGTTTAAAGGCACAGTCAACTTAGTGTATTTAAACTTCTGACCCACTGGAATTGTGATACAGTGAATTATAAGTGAAATAATCTGTCTGTAATTAATTGTTGGAAAAATGACTTGGGTAATGCACAAAGTAGATGTCCTAAACGACTTGCCAAAACTATAGTTTGTTAATTAAGACATTTTTATTGTGGTTGAAAAACAAATTTGAATGACTCCAACCTAAGTGTATGTAAACTTCCGACTTCAACTGTATATATTTTTTTAGGATAACCAAAGAGAAAAAATTGACTGATTTTAATTTACTCAATTTGAAAAAATTGAGTACATTTGAATAATAATTGTATTTCTCTCAACTTAAGAATTGTAAGTTCTTGCAACAACTTGCCACGTGGCTACATTTTTAGAGGATCCTTTATGATTCTCTTACAGAATGTTGTATATTTCTATATTATTAACTTGGCAGTTTGTTGTGCCATGAGGTGTCATGACGAAGGGATATCAAAATTGTCAAGCAAATGGATGTTCAATGATGAGGCCACCCATTCCCAGCATCGCCCCTCTTAATGACAGGGACTAATGCAGAATCCTGAAATGCTTGTAGTTCTACCTCCAGTGACAGCGCCTGCCAAATCAGTTCAAATACTAATTATTGAACACCTTAAAAAATATTTAACATTTAAGTGTCTATTTGTTACTTTTTATTTGTATTTTTATTAATGTATTTTTCTTAAAACTGCATTGTTGGTTAAGGGCTTGTAAGTAAGGATTTCACTGTAAGGTTTACACCTGATGTATTAGGCGCATGTGACAAATAACATTTTGATTTGATTTGAACACTAATATGTTGGGTTTACTAAATATTTGTGTGACATCAACTCATATTTAATCATATTGTCCGTAAATCCAACACATTTTCATGGCTATTGTTAATTCCCTGGATTTACTTAATTTGTGCAAAATTCAACAACAACAAAAAAATTACACTCAAAAACATAGGAAGTTATATCTACTAAATAATATTAAGTGTCTTCTTGTCGCCTTGATTTAAAAAAAAGTAGATTCAACACTTTTTACATTGTAGCACCTGATTGAGAGACCATGTAGCACTGTGATCAACACCTCTAAAGATGTATCCCTCTAACACAGTAAATACACTAACAGATGCAACTGCTGCTACAGAGTACCACTGCACTACCGCCTCTGGCCTACAGGTGTCACTGTTGCACTGCAGCGCATTGCATCTACCTGTGAGTTGATTACTGTTGATTTAGCACGAACCACAAGCTTCATTCAGAGGTGGGATGACACCATTAGCACAGCAGGATGCTGGTCAAGTCACTTGCTGTATGCACTACACATATAAAGGCCTGCTGGAATTACCAGGGCTTTAGCTGAGCATATAACTTTTAGAGAAAGATTATCTGACAGAAGACAAACAACAACTGAAATATATATCCACAAGCTATCTTGATTAGTTTCCCAAATGCAGGGATCATCGGATTAGAATAGATAAACTACCTAACCGTGATCAATTAAACAACCAATGTAAACTTTTTACTAAACCATGATGTGTATGAAAACTTTTAACTAAACCATGATGGGTAGTAGTAATGTGTTAGTAAGACATGTTTCATTACATATGACTAATTTATGAAATCAAAGCGCTTCGATGACATCATTTCCCTAGCCGTGCCCGCAGCTAGGCCTAGCTACATCAGAAAGCCAATAACACCTGGTCATGTGTTATTGGTCATGTGTTAATATAGCAGTCTGAAAACAGCACAGCTAGCCGTTAGCCAAAGCAGTCTGAAAACAGCACAGCTAGCCAAAGCGGTCTGAAAAGAGCAGCTAGCAGCGCTCCATCGGTGACCATGGTAACGGGGGCAGGCCGGCCAATTAAAAACAAAGCAAGAGTGAAATGGCTCTAATGAAGTCATGGAGAGGCCTTGCTGCTACAACGCTCCTAGCCAAGCCCGCCATCACCTTAACAACCAACGGCAGCTGGTCCTCTGAGTGAGTGAGTGAGTGAGTGAGTGAGTGAGTGAGTGAGTGAGTGAGTGAGTGAGTGAGTGAGTGAGTGAGTGAGTGAGTGAGTGAGTGAGTGAGTGAGTGAGAGAGAGAGAGAGAGAGAGAGAGAGAGAGAGAGAGAGAGAGAGAGAGAGAGAGAGAGAGAGAGAGAGAGAGAGAGAGAGAGAGAATATTATGCCATCACGGACATTGACCCCTCCTCCATTAGTGCATTCACTGTCAGACCACAGACACCATTGTCAGATCACAGTCAGATCAACGTGTTTTTGAAGAAATTAACCGGCAATATTCATTCAAAAAAACTGCCCAATAAACTCTTCAACATAAACCAATCATACAGATGGGCTCCAAACAGTGCAGAGGGATTCATTGAAACATTGAACTCAAAAGAAATGATGAACTCTATACAGTTTTTCAATAACTCACAATACCAAAACAATAAAGATGGTGTCAATTCGGCTACTCTAAACATCAACTGCATATTCCAAAAAGCAGCATCGAAAGCAAATTTGAGAAAACCAAAGAAATGCAACATCAGAAACAAAAAACAAAATGTTTCTGACAAATGGTTTGATAATGAATGTAAAACAATTAGAAAACACCTAAGACAAATGTCAAACAAAAAACATAAGCAGCAAAACAACCCAGAGCTACGATATGAATACTTTGAAACTCTGAAACAGTATAAACATACACTGAAACGCAAGAAACTGAATTATACCAACAAGACACTTGATGAAATTGAAAACGCAATTGACCAAAATCAGTTCTGGGACATGTGGAACAATTTAAGCACAACAAAGCCACAATAATTAGCCATACAAGATGTAGGAATTTGGAAAACTTATTTTGATAATCTATACAAAAACATCCCACAAAAAGACTTAAAACAGAACCAATTAGAAATTAAAGAAAAATTGAAAATCCTTGAATCAGTCATTAAAAATAACCAAAATCCATTAGATTACCCAATAACCCAACAAGAACTAAATGAAAAGCTCAAATCTATTAAATCAAAGAAGGCTTGTGGTCTAGACAACATCAGAAATGAAATGCTGAAAAACAGCACACCTGAGTTGCAAAATGCTGTGCTTAAATTGTTCAACATGGTTTTAACTTCTGGCTGCTTCCCTGATGTCTGGAACCAGGGGCTCATCTCCCCTATCCACAAAAGTGGAGACAAATCAGACCCCAATAATTACAGGGGAATTTGTGTAAACAGTAACTTGGGAAAGGTTTTCTGTAGCATTTTGAATTCAAGAATCCAAACCTTTCTTCAAGAAAAAAATGTAATAACTAAATGTCAAATTGGCTTTCTCCCTAACCATCGCACTACTGACCATATATACACCTTACACACACTAATTAATAAACACGTCCACCAAAAAAAAGAGGGCAAAATCTTTGCTTGCTTTATTGACTTTAAAAAAGCATTTGATTCTATTTGGCACGAAGGGCTATTCTACAAAATTCTACAAAGTGGGCTTGGTGGTAAGGTGTATGACTTAATAAAATGTATGTACACAGAAAATAAGTGTGCAATAAAAATCAAAAACCAAAGAACAGAATTCTTTTCACAATGTCGAGGTGTGAGACAAGGCTGTAGTTTGAGTCCAAATCTTTTCAACATTTATATCAATGAATTAGCAGACATGTTGGACCATTCTCCAGCCCCAGGACTCACACTATTTGACACAGAGGTGAAATACCTGCTATATGCTGATGACTTGGTACTTCTATCACCAACCAAAGAAGGTCTTCAACAGAACATTAATATTCTAGAGCAATATTGCCATAATTGGGCCCTGGCAGTAAATTTCCCAAAAACTAAAATCATGATTTTCCAAAAACAAAACAGATGTCAGAAACACAAATATAAATTCACCCTGAACAACACCATAATTGAACACACAAAAAATTACACCTACCTTGGTCTGACCATATCTGCATCGGGAAACTTTAATATGGCAGTGAATGCACTCAAAGAAAAAGCCCGCAGAGCATTGTATGCAATAAAAATGAAATTATTCAAAATCAACATCCCAATTAGAATTTGGACCAAAATATTTGACAGTGTAATCCTACCAATAGCTTTTTACGGAAGTGAGGTTTGGGGGCCACTCAATAAACTGGACTTTAAAATGTGGGACAAACATCCAATTGAAACCCTACATGCAGAATTCTGTCGGAAAATCCTACAAGTCCAGAGAAATACACCAACTAATGCATGTAGGGCAGAATTGGGCCGCTTTCCAGTAATAATGAAAATACAGAAAAGATCATTAAAATTTTGGCTACATCTAAATTCAAGTCCAAATTCGAGTCTGCAATTTAAAGCACTTCAAACCCAAGAACTGAGCCCAGAAACGAGCCCTCTCAGTCAGCTGGTGTTGGACCTAACCAACCAAGCTGACACCGGCACTGCTTCAAAAGAAAGAATTCCAATAAACAAAATCATGAACCAATCAAAGGACTCATATTTACAACATTGGAAAAACGAAACAAAATCCCAAAGCCGACTAAATTGCTATCTGACCCTAAACAGAGAATATGAATTGGCTGAATATCTCTACGCTGTCAGAGATTCGAAGCAGAGACAGATCCTTACCAAGTACAGGCTGAGTGACCACCGATTGGCAATAGAAACCGGCAGACATAAAAAGACATGGCTACCCAAAGAGGAGCGTGTATGTGGTCACTGCACGACAGGGGAGGTAGAAACAGAGATGCACTTTCTCCTTTACTGTGATAAATATTCCTCACCAAGAGATTCATTATTCACAGAAATGACTACATTTATTCCAAATTTTAACTTATTAAACCCAGAGGAAAACCTAAAAATACTCATGGGCGAAGGAGCAATGGCTCCTCTTGCAGCCAAATATCAAATCAAATCAAATCAAATCAAATTTTATTAGTCACATACACATGGTTAGCAGATGTTAATGCGAGTGTAGCGAAATGCTTGTGCTTCTAGTTCCGACAATGCAGTAATAACCAACAGTAATCTAACCTAACAATTCCACACTACTACCTTACACACACACACAAGTGTAAAGGGATAAAGAATATGTACATAAAGATATATGAATGAGTGGTGGTACAGAACGGCATGGCAGATGCAGTAGATGGTATAGAGTACGGTATATACATATGAGATGAGTACTGTAGGGTATGTAAACATAAAGTGGCATAGTTTAAAGTGGCTAGTGGTACATGTATTGCATAAAGATGGCAAGATGCAGTAGATGATATAGAGTACAGTATATATACATATGAGATGGGTAATGTAGGGTATGTAGACATTGTATTAAGTGGCATTGCTTAAAGTGGCTAGTGGTACATTTTTACATAATTTCCATCAATTCCCATTTTTAAAGTGGCTGGAGTTGAGTCAGTATGTTGGCAGCGGCCGCTAAATGTTAGTGGTGGCTGTTTAACAGTCTGATGGCCCTGAGATAGAAGCTGTTTTTCAGTCTCTCGGTCCCTGCTTTGATGCACCTGTACTGACCTCGCCTTCTGGATGATAGCGGGGTGAACAGGCAGTGGCTTGGGTGGTTGTTGTCCTTGATGATCTTTATGGCCTTCCTGTGACATCGGGTGGTGTAGGTGTCCTGGAGGGCAGGTAGTTTGCCCCTGGTGATGCGTTCTGCAGACCTCACTACCCTCTGGAGAGCCTTACGGTTGTGGGCGGAGCAGTTGCCGTACCAGGCGGTGATACAGCCCGACAGGATGCTCTCGATTGTGCATCTGTAGAAGTTTGTGAGTGCTTTTGGTGACAAGCCGAATTTCTTCAGCCTCCTGAGGTTGAAGAGGCGCTGCTGCGCCTTCTTCACAACGCTGTCTGTGTGGGTGGACCAGTTCAGTTTGTCCGTGATGTGTACACCGAGGAACTTAAAACTTTCCACCTTCTCCACTACTGACCCGTCGATGTGGATAGGGGGGTGCTCCCTCTGCTGTTTCCTGAAGTCCACAATCATCTCCTTTGTTTTGTTGACGTTGAGTATGAGGTTATTTTCCTGACACCACACTCCGAGGGCCCTCACCTCCTCCCTGTAGGCCGTCTCGTCGTTGTTGGTGATCAAGCCTACCACTGTAGTGTCATCCGCAAACTTGATGATTGAGTTGGAGGCGTGCATGGCCACGCAGTCGTGGGTGAACAGGGAGTACAGGAGAGGGCTCAGAACGCACCCTTGTGGGGCCCCAGTGTTGAGGATCAGCGGGGTGGAGATGTTGTTACCTACCCTCACCACCTGGGGGCGGCCCGTCAGGAAGTCCAGGACCCAGTTGCACAGGGCGGGGTCGAGACCCAGGGTCTCGAGCTTGATGACGAGTTTGGAGGGTACTATGGTGTTAAATGCTGAGCTGTAATCGATGAACAGCATTCTCACATGGGTATTCCTCTTGTCCAGATGGGTTAGGGCAGTGTGCAGTGTGGTTGCGATTGCGTCGTCTGTGGACCTATTGGGTCGGTAAGCAAATTGGAGTGGGTCTAGGGTGTCCGGTAGGGTGGAGGTGATATGGTCCTTGACTAGTCTCTCAAAGCACTTCATGATGACGGAAGTGAGTGCTACGGGGCGGTAGTCGTTTAGCTCAGTTACCTTAGCTTTCTTGGGAACAGGAACAATGGTGGCCCTCTTGAAGCATGTGGGAACAGCAGACTGGGATAAGGATTGATTGAATATGTCCGTAAACACACCAGCCAGCTGGTCTGCGCATGCTCTGAGGACGCGGCTGGGAATGCCGTCTGGGCCTGCAGCCTTGCGAGGGTTAACACGTTTAAATGTTTTACTCACCTCGGCTGCAGTGAAGGAGAGCCCGCAGGTTTTGGTAGGGGGCCGTGTCAGTGGCACTGTATTGTCCTCAAAGCGGGCAAAAAAGTTGTTTAGCCTGTCTGGGAGCAAGACATCCTGGTCCTCGACGGGGCTGGTTTTCTTTTTGTAATCCGTGATTGACTGTAGACCCTGCCACATACCTCTTGTGTCTGAGCTGTTGAATTTCGACTCGATTTTGTCTCTGTACTGAGACTTAGTCTGTTTGATTGCCTTGCGGAGAGAATAGCTACACTGTTTGTATTCGGTCATGCTTCCGGTCACCTTGCCCTGGTTAAAAGCAGTGGTTCGTGCTTTCAGTTTCACGCGAATGCTGCCGTCAATCCACGGTTTCTGGTTTGGGAATGTTTTTATCGTTGCTGTGGGTACGACATCGTCAATGCACTTCCTAATGAACTCGCTCACCGAATCAGCATATTCGTCAATATTGTTGTTGGACGCGATGCGGAACATATTCCAATCCGCGTGATCGAAGCAGTCTTGAAGCGTGGATTCAGATTGGTCGGACCAGCGTTGAACAGACCTGAGCGCGGGAGCTTGTTGTTTGAGTTTTTGTTTGTAGGCTGGAATCAACAAAATGGAGTCGTGGTCAGCTTTTCCGAAAGGGGGGCGGGGGAGGGCCTTATAAGCGTCGCGGAAATTAGTATAACAATGGTCTAGTGTTTTTCCAGCCCTGGTAGCACAATCGATATGCTGATAGAATTTAGGGAGTTTTGTTTTTAGATTAGCCTTGTTAAAATCCCCATCTACGATGAATGCAGCCTCAGGGTGTGTGGTTTCCAGTTTACAAAGAGTCAGATAAAGTTCGTTCAGGGCCATCGATGTGTCTGCTTGGGGGGGAATGTATACGGCTGTGATTATGATTGACGAGAATTCCCTTGGTAGATAATGCGGTCGACATTTGATTGTGAGGAGTTCTAGATCAGGTGAACAGAACGACTTGAGTTCTTGTGTGTTGTTATGATGATCACACCACTTCTCGTTAATCATAAGGCATACCCCCCCGCCCCTCTTCTTACCGGAAAGATGTTTGTTTCTGTCGGCGCGATGCATGAAGAAACCAGCTGGCTGCACCGACTCCGTTAGCGTCCCTTGAGTTAGCCATGTTTCCGTGAAGCAGAGCACGTTGCAATCCCTGATGTCTCTCTGGAATGCTACCCGTGCTCGGATTTCATCAACCTTATTGTCAAGAGACTGGACATTGGCGAGTAGTATGCTAGGGAGTGGAGCGCGATGTGCCCGTCTCCGAAGCCTGACCACGAGACCGCCACGTTTTCCCCTTTTTCGGCGTCGCACAGGGTCGCCGGCTGGGATCAGATCCATTGTATTGTGTGGAAGGCAAAACACTGGATCCGTTTCGGGAAAGTCATATTCCTGGTAGGAACGATGATGAGTTGACGTTAATCGTATATTCAGTAGTTCCTCCCGACTGTATGTAATGAAACCTAAGATTACCCGGGGTACCGATGTAAGAAATAACACGTAAAAAAACAAAATACTGCATATTTTCCAAGGAACACGAAGCGAGGCAGCCATCTCTTTTCGGCGCCGGAAGTTTGTATTTGCCTGCCATAGCCTGAGGGACACTGAATAATAACATCTGCATAGTAAGCAGTAACTTACTTATTATGACTGTTATTGTTATTACTGTTATTGTTATTAGTATTATTATTGTTGTTTATCATTCCAAATAGTAATGGTATGGGTGGTAATGGTAATGATAGCAGTTTAATGATAGTGGTGGTGGTAGTGGTGCATTACACCATACATTACATTCGACTATTGACTGTTACCATTTTATTGTTACTATTTTTTATATTTAATTTTGTATTATTATTTACTGCCATTCTATATTATTATTTGTCATTGTTTTAATTGTATTACAATGTATATTGTAGTCATTGTTGCTTTGGCAATATTGACACAATGTTTTTCATGCCAATAAAGCAGCTTGAATTTGAGAGAGAGAGAGAGAGAGAGAGAGAGAGAGAGAGAGAGAGAGAGAGAGAGAGAGAGAGAGAGAATATTATGCCATCACGGACATTGACCCCTCCTCCATTAGTGCATTCACTGTCAGACCACAGACACCATTGTCAGATCACAGTCAGATCAACGTGTTTTTGAAGAAATTAACCGGCAATATTCATTCAAAAAAACTGCCCAAATAAACTCTTCAACATAAACCAATCATACAGATGGGCTCCAAACAGTGCAGAGGGATTCATTGAAACATTGAACTCAAAAGAAATGATGAACTCTATACAGTTTTTCAATAACTCACAATACCAAAACAATAAAGATGGTGTCAATTCGGCTACTCTCAAAATGTTTCTGACAAATGGTTTGATAATGAATGTAAAACAATTAGAAAACACCTAAGACAAATGTCAAACAAAAAACATAAGATGAAACGACTGATTATCGCCATCTGCTGGCCTTCGGGCGAACTCGTCATGTGATATGGGTCAAATGCAGTTCACTTCACTGCTCATGCCAACATTACTTTCTCCATAAATGGACCATGAAGGAAAGACTATTTTTTCCTATTTTTGCAGAGACTAACAAACATCACAACCCATTTATAAAAACAACTTCGTTGTTTGCTGTAATTAATGTAGTGAAACTCTGAACTCAACTATAGTTGACTAATAATCACTGCTATAGTATAAACTGTTGGTTTTACAGTAGTACAGAAGAACAGACAAAAGATCTCACCATGAAAACCAAATTATTCTCCCTCTATCAGGTTTCTCTGAACCCTTTAAGAAACACATTCTCAATAGGAGGCAATTAATCCAGTGTTATTCTCCAGTGATGCGTTTCTCAAGGGGCAGAACAAGTGTGAAGAACTTCACGTGGCTTCACTGTTTCACTACTTCAAACACGTAGAGAGAAAACAATACCTTTTTATAAAAGGAATAACTTTTAATAGGTTTCCAATGAGGAGAGGGATGTTTATGGTCTGTCTGTGTTGATGCTATTTTCACTCTCTTTTTCCAGGGCACAGTTTTTCACATTTTTTAAAATCTGGATCAGAACGATCAGGATTCTGTAATCGTCTTTTTTTGGATTCCAGCATCAGATTGATGCTGGATGTTTTTGATCCGGTTTAAGAAACTAATCAGAAAGGATCATTCTGATCCAGCTAATATCAAGATCACAGAATCTGGGTTGTGGTTTCAGTGCTTTGAACCGTCCTACACCTTGGCAGCTGACCTCACGTAACTCCACTATGACGTCAGTCTGCATACAGTATGTAACAGCTGACCTCACCTAACTCCACTATGACGTCAGTCTGCATACAGTATGTAACAGCTGACCTCACCTAACTCCACTATGACGTCAGTCTGCATACAGTATGTAACAGCTGACCTCACCTAACTCCACTATGACGTCAGTCTGCATACAGTATGTAACAGCTGACCTCACCTAACTCCACTATGACGTCAGTCTGCATACAGTATGTAACAGCTGACCTCACCTAACTCCACTATGACGTCAGTCTGCATACAGTATGTAACAGCTGACCTCACCTAACTCCACTATGACGTCAGTCTGCATACAGTATGTAACAGCTGACCTCACCTAACTCCACTATGACGTCAGTCTGCATACAGTATGTAACAGCTGACCTCACCTAACTCCACTATGACGTCAGTCTGCATACAGTATGTAACAGCTGACCTCACCTAACTCCACTATGACGTCAGTCTGCATACAGTATGTAACAGCTGACCTCACCTAACTCCACTATGACGTCAGTCTGCATACAGTATGTAACAGCTGACCTCACGTAACTCCACTATGACGTCAGTCTGCATACAGTATGTAACAGCTGACCTCACGTAACTCCACTATGACGTCAGTCTGCATACAGTATGTAACAGCTGACCTCACCTAACTCCACTATGACGTCAGTCTGCATACAGTATGTAACAGCTGACCTCACGTAACTCCACTATGACGTCAGTCTGCATACAGTATGTAACAGCTGACCTCACCTAACTCCACTATGACGTCAGTCTGCATACAGTATGTAACAGCTGACCTCACCTAACTCCACTATGACGTCAGTCTGCATACAGTATGTAACAGCTGACCTCACCTAACTCCACTATGACGTCAGTCTGCATACAGTATGTAACAGCTGACCTCACCTAACTCCACTATGACGTCAGTCTGCATACAGTATGTAACAGCTGACCTCACCTAACTCCACTATGACGTCAGTCTGCATACAGTATGTAACAGCTGACCTCACCTAACTCCACTATGACGTCAGTCTGCATACAGTATGTAACAGCTGACCTCACCTAACTCCACTATGACGTCAGTCTGCATACAGTATGTAACAGCTGACCTCACCTAACTCCACTATGACGTCAGTCTGCATACAGTATGTAACAGCTGACCTCACCTAACTACACTATGACGTCAGTCTGCATACAGTATGTAACAGCTGACCTCACCTAACTCACTTGGTGTAAAATGAAGGAGTCCACAATATCTTTAAATACAATGTCGCATTTATTACAACATCACCATGTGAAATTATCCAGAAATAAATATTCATCATAAGACGTAACGCTGTACAGTAGAACTCTAATTATAACTGTCTTCTGGTACTCCTCTTTGACCTGTTAACATTGAACAGTCCATACATATAACCTCTATTGGTGTGGTGTCTCATGAGTCACTCCTCCTCCTCTTCAGTCCCACATTCTCTCCATCCTGGTTGTCATGGTACCCATCCGTGTGTCCCGCGTCTATTCGTTTGTCTGTCGTGTCCATGGCGGGGAAGGGCTGGCCAGACCCAAGCACCTGTCTGATGGTCATATTCACCCTGGAGGTCTGGATGTACCTGGAGCACACCGCCCAGTCCTCCTCTGATACCGGCTGGATCAGGGTGGCCTCTCCCTCGGTATGGTCCTGTGCGAGTCCCTGGTCTGACCCTGGGCCTAGGCCCTCCTCCTCTAGAGAGGGGTGTAAGGGGTCTCCCTTGGGGGCGGGGACAACGCGAGGCACGGCGTGGTAGAGGAGGCGGCTGTGTCCTGACATTACCATGACGTCACCGCTGTGCATGTACATGGCGGTGGGCGGGTCTTCCCTCTGAGTTCCACCAAGCAGGAAGACGGCGGATTGGCCAAAACTGACGTCAATCAAAAAAGAGAGGAAGACACATATGAGGATAACAACAACGACAAGACAAACAGGAAATGGTCAATAGCCGCTTTCACATTCAGAGTAACACATTCATAGAGTATTACCAAAGAGTGTCAGGTTGTAATTTAGGATGAATTGAGACAATATTCAATGAGTGAGTTTGATTAAGCTGCCCCGGGTTATGGATAAGGGAGTTTGATTAAGCTGCCCCGGGTTATGGATAAGGGAGTTTGATTAAGCTGCCCCGGGTTATGGATAAGGGAGTTTGATTAAGCTGCCCCGGGTTATGGATAAGGGAGTTTGATTAAGCTGCCCCGGGTTATGGATAAGGGAGTTTGATTAAGCTGCCCCGGGTTATGGCCCGTCACGTGTCTGGGCGAAGCCGGTGTGGGAGGTGCGCCCTGCTCAAACGGAACAGTAATCTGTGCCGCTCGGTCGTATTGTAACAACGCAGCACGGTACATCTCTTTCCCCAAAAAATCTGTTTGAATTTTCAAACTGGTTTTCTTAGGGAAGGCAGATAAAGCATTTAAAAAAAAATCTAAAGCAATCACTGTTGCATGTGAACACACAGAATCCTACTCAACACTCCATGTGCTTAACCTACGTCAGTTTTGTTTTGAGCCGACTTCGCCATTGGTCAGAACGGGGCACCCAGCTCACACCCGGAAGGCACCCAGCTCACACCCGGAAGCCATTCAGGTTCCAAATCGAATGCAATCAACACTAACCCGGTTCACCCACTGAAAGCCGTGGTTGGTGGGTTGGTACAACAAGCCCCTCCTCCACTCACCTGAATGACAGGAGGGGTCTAGTGTGGTCCAGCTCTGATTCGTCTACGTGGATCCCGAGTGACGAATCGGAGCGGTAGTAGTTGAGGATTCCAGCTTCTGCGTTGAACCCAGGAAATCGGCAGGCTGCGGCCACATGGCGGGATATAGAGTGGAGATCTGATGGGAACGGAGTGTAGTGATCTGCTGAGTATGTCTGCAACAGAAAGAAGAGAAGAAAAAAACAAAAAAAAACAATGTATTCATTCATTTCCATTTCAGGGAAGAAGCATAACATCCATGTTGCACAAGCCTTTCAGGGGTCAGTCTCGGCCGGCCGTGGAGGTCAGTCTCGGCCGTGGAGGTCAGTCTCGGTCGGCCGTGGAGGTCAGTCTCGGTCGGCCGTAGAGGTCAGTCTCGGTCGGCCGTAGAGGTCAGTCTCGGTCGGCCGTAGAGGTCAGTCTCGGTCGGCCGTAGAGGTCAGTCTCGGTCGGCCGTAGAGGTCAGTCTCGGTCGGCCGTAGAGGTCAGTCTCGGTCGGCCGTAGAGGTCAGTCTCGGTCGGCCGTAGAGGTCAGTCTCGGTCGGCCGTGGAGGTCAGTCTCGGTCGGCCGTAGAGGTCAGTCTCGGTCGGCCGTGGAGGTCAGTCTCGGTCGGCCGTGGAGGTCAGTCTCGGTCGGCCGTAGAGGTCAGTCTCGGTCGGCCGTAGAGGTCAGTCTCGGTCGGCCGTAGAGGTCAGTCTCGGTCGGCCGTGGAGGTCAGTCTCGGTCGGCCGTAGAGGTCAGTCTCGGTCGGCCGTGGAGGTCAGTCTCGGTCGGCCGTGGAGGTCAGTCTCGGTCGGCCGTGGAGGTCAGTCTCGGTCGGCCGTGGAGGTCAGTCTCGGTCGGCCGTGGAGGTCAGTCTCGGTCGGCCGTGGAGGTCAGTCTCGGTCGGTCGTGGAGGTCAGTCTCGGTCGGCCGTGGAGGTCAGTCTCGGTCGGCCGTGGAGGTCAGTCTCGGTCGTAGAGGTCAGTCTTAGGGAGATCAATTTTCTCTTACTGAAGTCAGCCAGAAAGCTAGTCAGTCAGCAAGCCAGAAAGTCAGTCAGCAAGCCAGAAAGTCAGTCAGCAAGCCAGTCAGCCAGCAAGCCAGTCAGTCAGTCAGCCAGCAAGCCAGAAAGCCAGCCAGAAAGTCAGCCAGCAAGCCAGTCAGTCAGTCAGTCAGTCAGTCAGCCAGCCAGTCAGTCAGTCAGTCAGCAAGCCAGTCAGCAAGCCAGTCAGCAAGCCAGTCAGTAAGCATGGGGAGGGGGGGGGGGGCATTATTTCCATTAATAAACAAACTCTCTGCATCTCTTCCTGGTTAGTGTTGGGGGCATACACTCGTGCAATCACAGGATAATCACTGTGCTGCTGTCCTCTAAACACACGGATTAGCTGAAGGGGGGCAGAATAAAAACAGACCCCTGCTTAAAATGCAGCGATTGTTGTCAGACATTTGGCAGTGTCAGAGCCAGGATGGGAGCTAATGAATCCGGTGTAAAACTCCTGACTGATTTAAACAGGACAGACGACTAAACACGTTGGATGTCATTAGCATATAAACGAGACAGGCAGGCGCCTGCACAATTACAGATGACCTGACCTGAAAGGAGTACACCAGGCTAATATGATCCAAATACCCCTGTGATCTCTCACACACCCACACACACCTCCAATATTTAAACACAGAGAACACTACTGTGTACATACAGTATTCATGTCCTGTTTGAAGCGATGACTGTTCATCTATCGTTGTAACATAACGGAGACTCGTGGTGTGGTGGATGGAGGACATGTTTAGGATCTTTAGCATACGTAACTGGTGCACTGAATCATGCACAGAATGCTGTGGTATCACATTGCCTCACTAGTGATGTCATTGTCAGATACGTAACATGGTATCGTTGAGACATTTATTTACGATCTAGTCTCAATATAAGGCTCTGCTCTCACTTTTCTGTGTTTTATGATCGGTACAGATGTTATAACTAACAGAAATATGACGTTGACAGAGTAATCAGCAAAAAATAAAATAAACGTCCTCCCACTGTCAATTGCAAACATCGACTCAGCAAACTTAACATGTGTAAATATTTGTATGAACATAAGATTCAACAACTGAGACATAAACTGAACAAGTTCCACGGACATGTGACTAACAGAAATGAAATAATGTGTCCCTGAACAAAGGGGGGGGTCAAAATCAAAAGTAACAGTCGGTATCTAGTGTGGCCACCAGCTGCATTAAGTACTGCAGTGCATCTCCTCCTCATGGACTGCACCAGATTTGCCAGTTATTGCTGTGAGATGTTACCCCACTCTTCCACCAAGGCACCTGCAAGTTCCTGGACATTTCTGTGGGGGGGTGGGGGGGGCCCTAGCCCTCACCCTCCGATCCAACACGTCCCAGATGTGCTCAATGGGATTGAAATCCGGGCTCTTCGATGGCCATGGCAGAACACTAGCATTCATGTCTTGCAGGAAATCACGCATAGAACAAACAGTATGGCAGGTGGCATTGTCATGCTGGAGGGTCATGTCAGGATGAGCCTGCAGGAAGGCTACCACATGAGAGAGGAGGATGTCTTACCTGTAATGCACAGCGTTGAGATTGCCTGCAATGACAGCAAGCTCAGTCCGATGATGCTGTGACACACCGTCCCAGACCATGACGGACCCTCCACCTCCAAATCGATACCGCTCCAGAGTACAGGCCTCGGTGTAACGCTCATTCCTTCAATGATAAATGCTAATCCGACCATCACCCCTGGTGAGACAAAACCACGACTCGTCAGTGAAGAGCACTTTTTGTCAGTCCTGTCTGGTCCAGCGATGGTGGGTTTGTGCCCATAGGCGACGTTGTTGCCAGTGATGTCTGGTGAGGACCTGCCTTACAACAGGCCTACAAGCCCTCAGTCCAGCCTCTCTCAGCCTATTGCGGACAGTCTGAGCACTGATTGTGCATTCCTGGTGTAACTCGAGCAGATGTTATTGCCATCCTGTACCTGTCCCGCAGGTGTGATGTTCGGATGTACCGATCCTGTGCAGGTGTTGTTACACGTGGTCTGCCACTGCGAGGACGATCAGCTGTCCGTCCTGTCTCCCTGTAGCGCCGTCTTAGGCGTCTCACAGTACGAACATTGCAATTTATTGCCTTGGCCACATCTGCAGTCCTCATGCCTCCTTGCAGCATGCCTAAGGCACGTTCACACAGATTAGCAGGGACCCTGGGCATCTTTCTTTTGGTGTTTTTTCAGAGTCAGTAGAAAGACCTCTTTAGTGCCCTAAGTTTTCATAACTGTGACCTTAATTGCCTACCGTCTGTAAGCTGTTAGTGTCTAAACAACCATTCCACAGGTGCATGTTCATTAATGGTTTATGGTTCATTGAACAAGCACGGGAAACAGTGTTAAACCCTTTACAATGAAGATCTGTGAAGTTATTAGGATTTTTATGAATTATCTTTGAAAGACAGGGTTGTTTCTTTTTTTTGCTGAGTTTATTTTAGATTGACATGTTTGACAAGAAGTGTAATTCCTTCCTGACATAGTGGACTGACATGAACTTCATTTAAAATGTTTCCCCTCCAGTGTAGGAACTCATATATATATATATATATATATATATATATATATATACATACACTTTATATAAAGTAGAAAAGAGACCGGTACAGATGAAGGGAAGGAAACACGGACACCTAAAACCATTGAGAAGCACCCATAGAGAGTGGGTTTGGTGGACCGGGTTAGGCGTCATTGTAAATAAGAATTTGTTCATAGCTGACTTGCCTAGTTAAATAAAGGTGACGTTATTTTTTTAAAGAGAGCGACAGCTCTACCAAGACCATTGAGATGCACCCATAGAGAGCTTTACCTAGACCAGGGGTATTCAACTCTTACACCTTGCCCAAACCGGCTGCGCGCGTGCGCCATTGTGCGCTATCGTGCATACATTTATTTTGCCCCCCCCCACACCAAACGCAATCACGACACGCAGGTTAAAATATCAAAACAAACTCTGAAACAATGACATTAATTTGGGGATAGGTCAAAAAGCATTAAACATGTATGGTATTTTAGCTAGTTAGCTTGCACTTGCTAGCTAACGTTAATTTGTCCTGTTTAGCTAGCTTGCTGTTGCTAGCTAATTTGTCCTGGGATATAAACCTTGAGTTGTTATTTTACCTGAAATGGACAAGGATCTCTACTCCGACAATTAATCCACACATAAAACGGCCAACCGAATCGTTTCTAGTCATCGTTTAAATTATATGGTGATCGCACCTAAACTATTATTGTATTACCATGACTACCGGCAAAACAGTTTTCGTCTTTCTATCACCCACGTGGGTATAACCAATGAGGAGATGGCACGTGGGTACCTGCTTCTATAAACCAATGAGGAGATGGGAGAGGCAGGACTTGCAGCGCGATCTGCGTCAGAAATAGGAACGACATCTATTTTAGCCCTTGGTGTCGCAGATGCTCGTTGGCGCGCGCGAGCAGTGTGGGTGCAATAATTGAATAACATGGGTTTCTAAATGTATTTTGCGACGCTCACGCACGCGACGTGTCCGGTCAGCATGTTACACTATGAGGTCTGGAGTCTGCTGCTTTTCTGTTCTACCTGATAACTAATTGCACCCAGCTGGGGTCCCAGGTCTAAATCAGTCCCTGATTAGAGGGGAACAATGAGAGAAGAAAATGCAGCGGAACTGGCATCGAGGTCCAGAGTTGAGTTTGTAAACACCTAGACAATTGAGATGCACACAGAGACAGAGACACACAGTTCTACTAACACCATTGTGATGCACACAGAGACAGAGAGAGAGACACAGTTCTAATAAGACCATTTATATGCACACAGAGACAGAGAGAGACACAGTTCTACTAAGACAATTGAGATGCACACAGAGACAGAGAGACACACAGTTCTACTAAAACCTTTGAGATACACCGATAGTACATGTGAACAGCAACGTGTATGCCCCCACTCACCTGAGGATCTGTCTGGATCAGCCATCTCTTTCCTGTGTTTGCAAAATATACTCGTCACTTAAATCTCGCTAGATTGATTACTTGCTTTCATTTTACTCCTGCGACTCTTTCATACTCTTCTTGCTTGTGCCTGTAGTTTTTTCCCCCTCTCCCGTTAACATTACGACCGCGGACATGTTTGTAATTACCTGTAAAAACACCCTGGTAATGGCTGAAATGGGCTCAGTGGAATACTGTACGTTATATCTATAAGAACGCTGAAGCTTCGTCGGGGATTAAACGCATCGTCTCGACACTTACATCACAAGAAAGATACGTTTATTTTTGATGCGTGTTCATTTCATGCGGAATTATTTAAGTGACCAATGATTTCAAGTCTGTGTATAGACAGCAGCCGCTCTGTGTTAGTGACGGCCGTTTAACAGTCTGATAGACTGAAAAACAGCTTCTCGGTGCCAGCTTTGATGCACCTGTACTGACCTCATGGAATGGATGCACATTACTTTATTTGTTTTATCACAAAATAATAAAAAAAATACCTGATACCATAAGAAAATGTATATGAGTGCATTCTAAGATTTTTTGTTGTTGAAATGTTACAATAAATGGAATATCTGAAATCCCACCAGAATCCCTGAACTCAACTCATTGTCTGTGCCAGTAAAACGTGTGCTAGAATTCAGTTCATATCTGGTGGATTTAAACACATCTAAACGTTTGGAGTGTCATCATCCATTGTCCAACTGTTGCATTTTTTAGAATTGGTTTTAAAACCTTTTAACAATTCATATGACCGTTGAGAGATATAGCTCTACATAAAACCATTAAGATGCACCCATAGTGAGAGAGATACAGAGAGAGCTCTACATAAAACCATTAAGATGCACCCATAGTAAGAGAGACAGACAGAGTGAGCTCTACCTTGGTGTCCCAGTTGTAGTGGTAGCCCAGGGTCACCCAGCGAAGCTTCTCCAGCAGCGTCTTGGGCTCCCTGACCCTCGAACCTGTCTTCCTGTGGGGGAAATCACACCAGGGTCTCTCGGCAAAATCTAACGTGGAAGTTCCATTCTGATAAATTATTCACTTTTCACTCAAATAATAATAATGGGAAATAGACACACAACACTCCAGCCGTCTGTCTGCTGGTGCTGAAAGTAGTTAAGTCTATTTACCGGAGGGTGTCCGCACTCCTCCCCCAGATGTCTTGTGTTTCCGTGGGAGCCATGTGCATGTCCAGGTTACACACGTTGGGTTTCTGTGGGTAGGTCTTCAGACACTGTCTCACCCAGTGCTGCTGGGAGCCTGGCAGGAACGGGTTAGATATAAAGATGAACCCTGGAGAGGAGAGGGGGGGGGGATTACTACATTCAATACAACTTTATTGATCCCCTCAAGTGCCAGGAAGGTACATTAACAACAGATTAGGGGGCTGTCAAGACTAGTGGTGTACTGGAGGTCAAACATCACGAGCATTTACCTAGCCTGACACACCCATCCACATGGCTCTGGACAAACGCCACGTCCACTAGTGTTTTTTTCTGCACAATGAGTCTGGATTTGCTTTCCTCCCCACCGTTTTGTAGAACGCGAACACATTTTGACCGTTCTGATTGGTCCCAGAAACCGATGGGTTGGGCCAAACCCGGCCTACACGATGCATGAATCACGTAATTGGCTTTGATACTCTGATAGTTTAGAGACGATCCAATTACTATACATTTGTTTTGTACAACGTCGCTCATTTTGACATCAGCGCAAACAACTTCTAGGATGGCAGTGTCAGACAATGTATGGAGCGATCGATAGAGCAGCGAAATTAAATTCAGGAGAAGTTGGCAGGGCAAGCATTTACCCACCTTTTGTGGAAAAATGTATTTTAAAGTATAGGGAGCGTTACTTTACTCACTGCGAACGGCAATCAGCATTTAAACCCACATCTTTTACCACTATATCACTGGAGAAGAGCTAGGTCTAGAGTAAAAAAAAAAAATTAAAATAACATATATCTATTAAAAAGTAACATCTTACATACTGGTTAGTTAGTTAGTTAGTTAGTTAAAGGGTAACATTTCTGCTATATGACAGCTTGACATATATATATATAAAAAACTGTTAAAAGTACAGTGGAGGCTGGTGAAGGGAGGACGGCTCATACTAATGGCTGGAACAAAGTAAATGGAACAGCATCAAACAAATGGAAACCATGTTTTTTTATGTATATTACACCATTCCACCTATTCCTCTCCAGCCATCACCACGAGCTCGTCCTCCTTAATTAAGGTGACACCATCCCCCTGTACTACATATCTGAATCAGTTCAGTCAGGAGTCAAGACTAATATTATTAGACAATTTGTTACCCATCATGATCCTGGAGAGTTCAAATGATGTGCAGGATTATGTTACAGCTCAGCATTAAAAAAAACTCCACTAGCCTAATACCCTACCTGGATAACCGTGCAAGCCAAAGGCTGTCCAGTCTCTGATGGGGCGAAGGCCCACCCTCCTGGCCTCCGCATCACTCACTGCAGCTGGGTTCAGTTCGGTGGGAAAGACCTGTGAATCACCATCACATCAGCTCAATCACATCAACCAGAGTTCATAGTGGGCACACACACACACACACACACACACGTAACCGTTCAAAAGTTTGTGGTCACTTAGAAATGTCCTTGTTTTTGAAAGAAAAGCAAATTTTTTGTCCATTAAAATAACATCAAATTGATCAGAAATACAGTGTAGACATTGTTAATGTTGGAAATGACTATTGTAGCTGGAAAGGGCTGATTTTTAATGGAATATCTACATAGGCCCATTATCAGCAACCATCACTCCTGTGTTCCAATTGCACGTTGTGTTAGCTAATCCAAGTTTATAATTTTAAAAGGCTAATTGATCATTAGAAAACCCTTTTGCAATTATACTAGCACAGCTGAAAACTTTTGTCCTGATTAAAGAAGCAATAAAACTGGCCTTCTTTAGACTAGTTGAGTATCTGGAGCATCAGCATTTGTGGGTTCGATTACAGGCTCAAAATGGCCAGAAACAAAGCACTTTCTTCTGAAACTTGTTATTCCATGCGAGAAATTGCCAAGAAACTGAAGATCTCGTACAACGCTGTGTACTACTCCCTTCACAGAACAGAGCAAACTGGCTCTAACCAGAATAGAAAGAGGAGTGGGAGGGCCCCGGTGCACAACTGAGCAAGAGGACAAGTGCATTAGAGTGTCTAGTTTGAGAAACAGACGCCTCACAAGTCCTCAACTGGCAGCTTCATTAAATAATACCCGCAAAACACCAGTCTCAACATCAACAGTGAAGAGGCGACTCTGGGATGCGGATTAAGAAGTGGATGTCGATTATGATAGCCCCCCACACCTCTCCGATTCAGAGGGGTTAGGTTAAATGCTGAAGACACATTTCAGTTGAATGCATTCAGTTGTATGACTGACCTAGGTATTCACCTTTCTCTAATAAACGGCATTCTTTCCCGAGAAGTCGTGTGAAGACCACACACACCATAGCGTGACTCCAAGTTTACTTCAATATGACGGTTATATATATCAATATTTGCATTAAAAAAAAGTTTACACTGACATATTTCGCATAATTTGTTTTACCGTCATAAAAATATATACATTTGTCCCTAGTATTTTGTTTTGTCAACATTTGCAAAGTTTACAGACACATTTTCTGTTTCCATCAGACCTGTCATTACATTTTTTATCCGACTTGCATAAAAAGGTTGGATGGAGACTGGTTACTGACTGAAGCAGTTTGCAAAGTGAAAGATGATTACTCTGAAAATGACTGTTTCTTTCGTGGAAATTGAAAGACCCGTGATTGTGTTTTAGTTGTTTCTGAAAATCTGAATCTAATCGCAGTTGTTTTGCTGTTAGTTCTCTAATAAAATGAACAATAACAAATGGCGAGTGACACGCCCACGCAAAAGTGGTAAATGCACTGCAATTTATCCAAGAGTTGACTTCGTAACGACAGCACATTAATTCCCTTTCTAGATGTTAATTGTACATCAGAAGGAAATCTGATAGTATTGTCGAACTAGCTAGCTAAAGTTAGTTAGCTACAGACAGTAGTATTATACCAGGAAGTGTGTCTGTTTACACATCAATATTTAGTTGCTAGTTAGCTATATTTGGAAACGCTCACCTTCTCATGTGTCACCATTTTCGAGAAGTCAATGACATCCCTGAGATCTGGTGGAGGATTTCTTCGCTTGTAAAATTTGAACAATTTTCTAAATGCATCTTCTCCATGCTCCACCACGGAGGCCGCCATCTTTGTCATCACTAAAATGACCTTTCAACTCTAAAAGAAATTTAAAAAAACATAAGCAAACCATTAAAATGCACAGCATGTTAAATATGTAAAGTAAAGCTTAGCTTTTAGTGATTTTAAGTCCATATTTGAAAAATTAACAGTCAAATAACACCGGTGTGTGTCAAGGCACGTGACTCGGGTCAAATGTAGCTACTAGCTAGTTAGCTTTCCAAGGACGCAACATGGCATCGTCGTCTAAGAAGGTTTTTGAGGTGTTTGTGTCTAAAATACCATGGACCATTGCAAGCAGTAAGCATGCTTTTTAAAAATGTATATTGGAAACAAAATTTACTGTATGTTGGCAATTTTATGTTAGGCTATGAGCTTTTGTAGGCGTCTTTACATCATGCTGTGTGAAGTGCTGTCTTGACATTGTTGCTAACCAAGCTCACGAGCTAACTATGTGTGGCTGCGTCTTTCAGCTAACCTTATTTTAACCAACCTTTCTGTCTCTTATTTGCATTAATGCTCATTTGACATTGTCGTTGTGCCGATTACTAAGTTATGAGGCTTATTGCAGCCTAATTATATGGGTAATGTATGTCAATGAGATAGTTGGCATCAGTTAGTTAGTTAAAACATCTTTGCCTGTGTGTACAGTCAAATATTAGGACCACGTCCTCTCTAGTATAGTCATTTGCACTATAGTTAACTAGCTACAGTGGGAGAACATGCAGTATAACATATTGTCATAATTTTCTTTCAGAGGATATGAAGGAGTACTTTGGGCAGTTCGGGCAAGTCAAGAAATGCCTACTTCCTTTTGTAAGTACACCCGTAACAAATTGTTTAAGTGAGAAACCCAGCCCTCTATCACACTGTGTATCTTCATTTGACCTACAGGTAGCTGCCAAAAGTAAAGGAAACACACGAGTAAATACGCAATTGACATCCCATCAAGCAATGTATAAAAAATGCCCAGTTGCCCGAGATCGCAGTGACTTTGTGTGTGGTATGTGGTGTCAGTCACCAGATCTCAACCCAATTGAACACTTATGGGAGATCAGAAGCCACTCCTGAGACAGTGTTTTCCACCATCATCAACAAAACAACAAATGATGGAATTTCTCATGGAAGAATGGTGTCGCATCCCTCCAATAGAGTTCCAGACACTTGTAGAATCTACGCCAAGGCGCATTGAAGCTGTTCTGACTCCCGATGGCCCTGTTCTGACTCCTGATGGCCCAATGCCCAATTAAGACACTTTAAGTTGGTGTTTCCTTTTATTTTGGCAGTTACCGGTATATCACAACCTCTATATTCACCTCACAATGTCTATCTTCTAACAGGACAAGGAGACAGGATTCCACAGAGGCTTCTGCTGGATCGGATATACATCCGAGGAAGGCCTGCACAATGCTCTCCAGAAAGACCAACACATGCTGGAGGGAGCCACGGTATAGTTTGTTAGCTCATGTCATACCCTGAATTGGGGTGTGTTCACTAGGAACCAAACCAAATGGATATAAACAGAAGCAAATGGAATTAAACATGGAGGGACCGACCTGAGTTCCTACCAATAGAGTTTCTTCCAATAGAAATTTGTTCTCGTGGCAAAACATATCCGTTTTAAGTAAACTGTTACCGTTGCAAAACATTTTGCAACTGTTTGCTACAGTCTTTGCCGAATGAAAACACCCCTGTTGTTGTTGACTGTTGTATTCTTAGTATGGAATGTAATGTTGATTTTTCTCCATTCTAGTTTGAAAGCTAACGTCGGTCTCTAACGTCGGTCTCTAACGTCGGTCTCTAACGTCGGTCTCTAACGTCGGTCTCTAACGTCAGTGGTCTGAAGTCAAATACACCCCATCAGGCAGATAAAACACGGTGTGATATCACTCCCCTTAAGGGAGTTACCATGTCCTTAACCCCCTAGAGTTTATTTCCATGGCCCCATGGAAATCTAATTAGCATAACACAAATCATTCCGTTTTAAGGTAGAGAGACCTTGTTTCTTTGTTGTTGCGTCAGATGCATCTCAATCCACCGATGTTGCACTTCCGCACCTGCGGTGAAAGAGCTAGAGCGGTG
Organism: Salvelinus alpinus; assembly: GCF_045679555.1. Lineage (NCBI taxonomy): Eukaryota > Metazoa > Chordata > Actinopteri > Salmoniformes > Salmonidae > Salvelinus > Salvelinus alpinus. The sequence continues at coordinate 9,345,128 of NC_092119.1, forward strand.
TTTGTCAGACCGTGAGACACCCTGAAAAAATGAGTCTTCTCACACCTGTAGCGTCTGAAGTTTGGGCTACACACTAATATGACCCTTCTCTAGGACGCCCACAGGCCTCACTAGACTCATCTGAAGGAAAAATGATTGGAAGTATATTTTTAGACAGTTTAGGGCCAAAAATAAGGGGTTAAATATAAAATATATATATATATGAAAAAGATCCTGATTTCTTTTATCTTTCAGATCTAGGATAGACAATTCAGAACAAACTTCTTTTGGGACTATCTGTTCCATGTAGTGAGTCTGTTATTCAATGAGTTTGTATGGCTAATAGCAGTAAGTCCAAATGTACAATTTTCATTAAAAAAATAAATAAATCAATTAGCTAAATGATCCTTGGTATGATCTTCTTAAAACAATTCCCCAAAATTTTGTAGAACCCCCCCCCCCCTGGCTTAGACTGTAGATGGTTTTAAACAAGCTAAAAATGTATTTCTCTCTTCCATCTCCTTTCAGCTTCAAGTCCAAAGAAACAGAAAAGTGTTTGCGGGACAGAAAACAAACAAAGAGGTGGTGGAGGGACGCTGAAGGGTGTGCGTTTGTACGATGTTTGTATATATGAGAGGGTGTATTAAATACCTTTAAACAGAACTGGGCCATTCAACATTCATTTTTGTTTTTTCATAGTACGATGTCTTCATATTTTATTGTAATTTGTTTAAAGAAAGAAACATGATTACTGTGTCTGTTTTGCATGTCGACAAAATGGATGAAGGGAGAAGTGCGTTTCTTTTGGCACCCTGTCAGTAACTGCATATTAAGACAGACGAGATGATGATGGTGGCAGGATATTGGATCTCTGTTATTGTGCTTCTCATGATTATTGATGGCTGCTTTACACAACCTCTGCATCTGTATTAAACTATGAGGAGGCTTATCACTTTTCTCAAAGTCAGGCATCACACTTCACATAATAAAATGACAGATTTACAATTTAGTTTCTCATTATTTTTATTTTTTTGTGTAGTGGGTTTAATCTGGTTGAGTGTCAGTACATTTCATAGGTGTGGACTCGCGTCACAAATATGATGATTTGCAACTCGACTTTGACTTTAACAGCAATGACTCGTGACTTGACTTGGACTTGAGCCTTATGGCTCGACCTGACTTGATATCCTCCCCAAGCCCAAATATAAAAAATTACGCTATTAAAAAAAGTGTGCAGCGCATCAACTCTTCATTCAACAGATTACAGTTTGAATCGGAAAGCAGCCAATCAAATTGTGCCAGCGGTGAAAAAATTGTGCGTAGCAGTGCAGAGGAACGTCCAGCGGGTGAATTCAGATTGAGCCATTGGAAAGATGATACCCAAAATTATTCTTTTCGGATATACAGACTACACTGTAGTCAACAAAAAACGGATTGCAACTTGCAAAACATGCGGGAAGAAAATTACAGATGGAGGCGCAACAACTTCCAACTTTGTTCGACATTTGAAGCTGCACAAAGAACGGTAAATCGTGGCTAATATAGCCGACAGCTATATATAACTTTGCTAGTATAGCATGTAGGCTAACGTAACGTTAAATCAATGAGCCTCCACACAGTCAGCCAGTGCGGGAACGTGATCATTGCACCCAAGATTGAGACCAGGCAAGATTGTGCTACTGCCCCGCTCAATTATCTTTTTTATATGCTTACAGATTTGAACAATACCAGATGAACAAAAGTGCCACAAGTGAACCACAACAGTCTCCAATCTCACAGTTCATGGAGACCCGTGTAGGGCAGTACAGCATGAATCATCCACAGCAGAAAGCTATCAACAATGCAATACTGTCCGACCTGGTTATCGATTGCAACTTGCCTCTGTCTATTGTGGAAAACAATAGTTTTCGTCACTTCCTGTCAGTGGTTGACAGTAAGTACAGCCCAGTGTGTCGCAGAACATTGACATCAAAAATAGAGAACCTTGCTACAAAGAGACGTTCAAAACTGAAAACTCAGTTGAGCAACACAGACCATGTTTCAGTCACAGTGGACATTTGGTCCGACCGAAAGATGAAGGGGATCCTTGGTGTCACTGTGCACTGTATGGAGAAAGATGGAGAGAGATTACAGCTCAAGTCCAATCTCTTGGCCTGTGACCGCTTCAAAGGCCCACACATGGCCGAAAGAATCTGTGAGCAATTTGAGGCCATATGTGGTGAGTACAGCATTAAAGATAAATTAGACTATATCATTAGTGACAATGCTGCCAACATGAGAAAAGCATTCACGGTGTGCTTCCCCATTGAACCAGAAGATGAAGTACATGACGAAGATCACCTTGATGACCCAGAGCTCTGGAATGATCTAACCCCGGAAGACCAGCAAATAGTGGATGCTGCTATTGCAACAACAAAACAGCGCTTGCAGTGTTTTTCCCACACTCTCCAGCTGGTGGTGGGAGACGGCTTGAAAGAAACAAAAGTGATGACTCCTTCTCTTTCAAAGTTATCAAAAATCAGCTCACTGCTGCATACAAACACAACACTCAAAGAGGTGTTTGAGGCTGAATTTGGGGAAAGATGGATCCCTGCTGCTGTCAACACAAGATGGAACTCAACACTGAGACAAGTTAAGGCAGTTATCCAATGTGACCATCGAAAGCTCAGTCATGTTCTAGAAAAGGCTGGGCACAAGGAGTTGTTGTTCACAGTACAGGAGTGGAATAAGTTGAAGGAGTTGGTGGACATCCTGAAGCCATTTGGAGAAGCAACAGATATGACACAGGGGGAGAAGATAGTCACAATCAGTTCTGTTGTTCCCTCGGTCCTGTCCCTGAATCACCACCTGGAGCAGCGGAAGCCTCAAGTCCATTTCCTGAGCGGCCTGGTCAGAAGTCTCCAGGCATCCCTGAACAAAAGATTTCTTGGAATCTTCATCAATGTGAAAATGGCCAGGAAACAAGATGGAATCACTGCCCCCTTTTCAGATCCAGTCTACCTCAAAGCAGCTGCCTTGGATCCGGCTTTTTCTCTGATGTGGGTGGAGCACCATGTGCTGGTCAAGGAGGAAGTCAAGGAGGAGGTGGCACAAAGAGTGAAAGGTAAATATTATTGAGTTTAATGTAACTTTTTCTCATTTAATCCAATTGACTGCAACAATAATACTTTTTCAATTTAACCCACTGAATCACCAATACTCTAATACCGGCCTTTTTGTTTCTGCTATTACATGTTTTGCCAGAACTGATTCTGCAAGATGCTACAGGGACTGAGGAAGCTGTGCCTCTTGTTGATGAGAAAGAGCGAGAGGACCATAGTCTTGGACAAGAAGATGGGCTGTTTGCAGCATACTGTAAGAGGCAGAAGAAAGCTGTTGGGACCACTCCAGCACTACAGCTAAGTCACTACCTTGACATATGCGAAGGACAGAATGCCCTCTTGTTCTGGGCAATGAACAGGAAGGCTCTTCCTTCACTGTCCCGAGTGGCCATCAGGGTCTTGGCAGTGCCTGCCTCCAGTGCTCTGGTGGAGCGTGTCTTCAGCCATGGTGGCATCATACTGCGGCCTCGTCGTGCACAAATGACTGATAGACTTTTATCTAATTTGGTCTTTTGCAAATGCAATGCATCATAGGGTCCTGAGAGAAGATAATTTTTTTAAACTGTTTATGCATTACACACACACACACACACACACACACACACACACACACGTAGTCTCCATGTTCAGGTTTTATCTCCCATCTTTGGGATCTGTATTTCTTTCTCAGACATTCAGGTCAGTGTTCAAACTGTAGGCCTACTTGAAGTTCAGTATCAGCTGTTTAGATGTACCTTTTAATAAATGATTGTAACTTTATGGCAGGATTGTTTTAGGTGTCTAGAGTATATCTGGAGATAGAGCACTAGAATATTTAGTTTTTGTCATATTGATGTCTGGCTCATGGCTACCCATGTATTTCAATGGAAATATAAAGTTTATTTGGAAAGTAATAAATATATTTTCTAAAAGCATTCATAATTTGCATAAATGTAATATACTATTACTCGTTAAATATGAAATGGTATTACATTTGGTGAAGAGCACATTGACTTGTTTAGGACTTGACACTTGATGGTCTTGACTTGGGACTTGCCTGTCTTGACTTGAGACTTGACTTGGGACTTGCCTGTCTTGACTTGAGACTTGACTTGGGACTTGCCTGTCTTGACTTGAGACTTACTTGTAAAACAATGACTTGGTCCCACCTCTGAACATTTCATAATAAACATGTAACATTTTATGACTGCTTGATATTGAAGTTAGGGAAATAGGTAATGTTTTATTTTCACACATTCCCCAGTTCTCGGTGCTAGGAAAAGGATCTTTGTCAAACTTTAAAGATTGACATAAATCCACCTTTCTCCTCTGCTGCCATTATAGGTGTCTAATGGAGGTATCATCTAACTCTTCTCTCCTGGAACTTCATTTATAAATGTTGCGATCGTACAAAATACAGTATATTCCAAAACATGCATGTTGCCATTTATAGAAATTTAACTTGGTGTGAGAATGTTCTTAGCTTCATGCAAACGTTAGACCATGCGAATGCACAATTTCTTATGGTTGAAGTATTGCATTGTAAGCAGGCAGTAGCCTAGTATTTTGTGCAAATGGGTGATATGACACATTCATAAAACGGGTAAATATAACAAGATGCAATTATTTGCCGTTAACGAAGATTCATTTAATTTTTGCATCTTTGCTTTCTTAAAAATAGTGAGAAATATGCATACAATGACTGACAACATTAAGAACACCTTCCTAATATTGAGTTGCACCCCCTTTTCGTCTTCAGAATAGCCTCAATTCATCGGGGCGTGGACTCTACAAGGTGTCGAAAGTGTTCCACAGGGATGCTGGCCCATGTTGACTCCAATGCTTCCCACAGTTGTATCAAGTTCTACAGATGTCCTTTGATACACACGGGAAACTGTTGAGTGTGATAAATCCAGCAGCGTTGCAGTTCTTGACACTCAAACCAGTGTGCCTGGCATCTACTATCATAACCCGTTAAAAGGCACTTAAATCTTTTGTCTTGCCCATTCACCGTTTGAATGGCACACATCCACAATACATGTCTCAATTGTCTTGAGGTAAAAAAAAAAAAATTCTTTAAGCTGTCTCCCCGTCATATACACTGATTGAAGTGGATTTAACAAGTGACATCAATAACCGTTCATAAGCTTTCACCTGGTCAGTCCGTCATGGAAAGAGGATATTTTCTTAATGTTTTGTACAGTGAGTGTATAAATGCACACAAATATAATCACAAACACATCCTACCTGTCCTCACAGTTTGTGAGCAGTGTCTGGTGGACTCAGTACCAGGGATCTTCTGTCCACACAACAGAAACTTACCACAAATGTAAAAAAAAAAAAAAAAAAAAAAAAGTGTTGGAAATACAATAATCACACACGAAATGTTAATAGTTTGTTACATTTCCAGCGTATGTCCATGTGTGTGTGGTAACCTGCAGAGCCCGGCCACTGCTGAGGGGTGTATTGTCCCTGGTTGTCACACTGCAGGGTGAAGTCTCTAATCGAGTTAGGCCCCCGCAGCATCTCTAGCAATCTCACGGGTCTGGCGTCGCTCCATGCACACAGGTAACACACTGTACATACATTCTGGAAGCTTTGGGCTGTGCCAGAAAGCTTGGACTGCGCCATCCTATTCCTTATATACTGCACTACATTTGAGCATATGTGACTGTAGGTGGAGGTAAAGAGTTATGGGACTGTAGGTGGAGGTAAAGAGGTATGGGACTGTAGGTGGAGTGAAAGAGGTATGTGATTGTAGGTGGAGTGAAAGAGGTATGTGATTGTAGGTGGAGTGAAAGAGGTATGGGACTGTAGGTGGAGTGAAAGAGGTATGGGACTGTAGGTGGAGTGAAAGAGGTATGGGACTGTAGGTGGAGGTAAAGAGGTATGGGACTGTAGGTGGAGGTAAAGAGGTATGTGACTGTAGGTGGAGGTAAAGAGGTATGTGACTGTAGGTGCGGGTAAGGATGACAGAGGCAGAGAATATTACCGTTAACAGGGAATTTATTCTTCCTTCACACAGTCATTTGGGGAAAAGGGGCAGGACGGAACCAAAGCAAAGAAAGTACAAGTTACAGCCCCCTCTCCTACCCACTACTTACCTATTCTTAATGCCACCTGGCGCGCTAACCAAAATACAGGGGGTGGTCCGCCCAGGTCTTACCTAGTGTGCATAGACAGTGTACATACTACGGGTATATGTATGCCCGCAGGCCTCTTGCCTAAACACTCCCAAGGTGCCTTCCCCTTCCCCCCTGGGAACAAAAACAGAATAATTACTCACTTAAAGTGAACAATTCCAATCATCACAAACACAGTCCTTTTGGCATACACATACCTCAGCAGGACCAGCTACAAAATACTTTACAAAACCTGTCTCTGAGCAACAACCAACACAGCACTTCCAAGAAGCTCTCCTAACAAAGGAGCTGCAGGAGTCGGTAATTGCAGACAGCTGTATCCCCTAACGAGAGGGAGGCGTCAGAGCTCCACTCGTCGATGGGGCCGACCAATCAGCTGCTTCGAATCCTGGAAGCCATTTCCTGAAACATACACATCCAAGCACATACAAACCCAAAACAGAAACTGGGGAACTTAACAGACAACAAGGAAAGAGATCAATTGATCTCATTTGGATTTCCTGGTTAAATAAATGTTAAATAAATAAAACACAGTTTCAAGTTCTAATGTCATGTCCACAAGTACAGTGAAATTACTTTCTTCCAAAGTTAACAATGTAGTAATCAATATTCATGTTGACCATAAAAATAACAGAACAAACAGAACAAAAACACAAAAAATAAGAAGGACATAAGAAAGTAAAACTGATATATACAGGGTCAGTTAATACCATACTATATACAGGGTCAGTTAATACCATACTATATACAGGGTCAGTTAATACCATACTATATACAGGGTCAGTTAATACCATACTATATACAGGGTCAGTTAATACCATACTATATACAGGGTCAGTTAATACCATACTATATACAGGGTCAGTTAATACCATACTATATACAGGGTCAGTTAATACCATACTATATACAGGGTCAGTTAATACCATACTATATACAGGGTCAGTTAATACCATACTATATACAGGGTCAGATAATACCATACTATATACAGGGTCAGTTAATACCATACTATATACAGGGTCAGTTAATACCATACTATATACAGGGTCAGTTAATACCATACTATATACAGGGTCAGTTAATACCATACTATATACAGGGTCAGTTAATACCATACTATATACAGGGTCAGTTAATACCATACTATATACAGGGTCAGTTAATACCATACTATATACAGGGTCAGTTCAATACCATACTATATACAGGGTCAGTTAATACCATACTATATACAGGGTCAGTTAATACCATACTATATACAGGGTCAGTTCAATACCATACTATATACAGGGTCAGTTAATACCATACTATATACAGGGTCAGTTCAATAGCATACTATATACAGGGTCAGTTAATACCATACTATATACAGGGTCAGTTAATACCATACTATATACAGGGTCAGATAATACCATACTATATACAGGGTCAGTTCCAATACCATACTATATACAGGGTCAGTTAATACCATACTATATACAGGGTCAGTTCCAATACCATACTATATACAGGGTCAGTTAATACCATACTATATACAGGGTCAGTTAATACCATACTATATACAGGGTCAGTTCAATAGCATACTATATACAGGGTCAGTTAATACCATACTATATACAGGGTCAGTTAATACCATACTATATACAGGGTCAGATAATACCATACTATATACAGGGTCAGTTCCAATACCATACTATATACAGGGTCAGTTAATACCATACTATATACAGGGTCAGTTCCAATACCATACTATATACAGGGTCAGTTAATACCATACTATATACAGGGTCAGTTAATACCATACTATATACAGGGTCAGTTAATACCATACTATATACAGGGTCAGTTAATACCATACTATATACAGGGTCAGTTAATACCATATTATATACAGGGTCAGTTAATACCATACTACATACAGGGTCAGTTAATACCATACTATATACAGGGTCAGTTAATACCATACTATATACAGGGTCAGTTAATACAATACTATATACAGGGTCAGTTCAATAGCATACTATATACAGGGTCAGTTCAATACCATACTATATACAGGGTCAGTTAATACCATACTATATACAGGGTCAGTTAATACCATACTATATACAGGGTCAGCTCAATAGCATACTATATACAGGGTCAGTTAATACCATACTATATACAGGGTCAGTTCAATACCATATTATTAATACCATACTATATACAGGGTCATTTCCAATACCATATTATATACAGGGTCAGTTAATACCATACTATATACAGGGTCAGTTAATACCATACTATATACATGGTAGGATGCGCAAAATAATAAATGCTGTATCTGGTTACTAGCTAACGTTGGCTAACTTTCCCCTCAACCCCCAAACCTAGTGGCCTATCATAGCTAAACTAGGGGGCAACTCTTCCTCCCATGTTCTCCCTGAGACCCCCACATGATAGTCCTATAGTAAACCCCCTCCTCCACCCAACATATTCCGTCACATCCAGGACCCGAACGATGGCCTCTACCAAAGATGTTCTACTAAGATAGACCACATCCTGTCGTTTCCAATAGGAGGCGAGTGAGCCGAGGTGGTGGGATCAAGTGTCGAAATGGGTTTTTCAAAGTCGCGTTTATTGATCTATCAGATGTTCAGTCCATTATGTCCACCATTTTTGTTATTCAAATCTATAAGATGACGACGCACTTGTTTTTGGTGGTTTTAAGTCTTGCATTTCCTCCTGTATGCTCGCGAGGACGACTCCTTCCGCCACCTCTGTCACCTGAGCCTCCTCCTGTATGCTCGCGAGGACGACTCCTTCCGCCACCTCTGTCACCTGAGCCTCCTCCTGTATGCTCGCGAGGACGACTCCTTCCGCCACCTCTGTCACCAGAGCCTCCTCCTGTATGCTCGCGAGGACGACTCCTTCCGCCACCTCTGTCACCTGAGCCTCCTCCTGTATGCTCGCGAGGACGACTCCTTCCGCCACCTCTGTCACCAGAGCCTCCTCCTGTATGCTCGCGAGAACGACTCCTTCCGCCACCTCTGTCACCTGAGCCTCCTCCTGTATGCTCGCGAGGACGACTCCTTCCGCCACCTCTGTCACCTGAGCCTCCTCCTGTATGCTCGCGAGGACGACTCCTTCCGCCACCTCTGTCACCTGAGCCTCCTGCTGTATGCTCGCGAGGACGACTCCTTCCGCCACCTCTGTCACCTGAGCCTCCTCCTGTATGCTCGCGAGGACGACTCCTTCCGCCACCTCTGTCACCTGAGCCTCCTCCTGTATGCTCGCGAGGACGACTCCTTCCGCCACCTCTGTCACCTGAGCCTCCTCCTGTATGCTCGCGAGGACGACTCCTTCCGCCACCTCTGTCACCAGAGCCTCCTCCTGTATGCTCGTGAGGACAACTCCTTCCGCCACCTCTGTCACCTGAGCCTCCTCCTGTATGCTCGTGAGGACGACTCCTTCCGCCACCTGTCACCAGAGCCTCCTCCTGTGTGCTTGTGAGGAATCTTCCTGCCACCTGTGAGACAACCTCCTGCAGACCACCTGAACTAAATTCAGCATCTGCTGCTTCCTCTGCTGGAGCTGGGTCTAGAAGGAAGGAGAGGAGCACTCTTCAAAGTGCTCCTCTCCTTCACTCTCTTCTTGTCTCTGTCTTTCTCACCTAAAACTCCTACATCTGCTTCCCCGTCCTCTCCTTCAAAAATAACCAATTCAAGACTTTAAACCTGTTGATATAAAACAATAACAATGCATCTTTAATTGCTACGAACTTTGTGGTTGGCTTACTTCTTTTTCTTCTACACCGTGCATCTGTTGCAGATTGAGGGGGTGGATTCATGCAATTTATTATGGTAGGTACTGCTTTAGAGGACAGTGTCTTACGTGAACCCTGTTGAAATACATTTTCTTTACCAGTAAAGTATAATTTGACTGAAATAGGAAAACTAGGAAAACTGCCAAGGGGGATGAATACTTTTGCAAGGCACTGTAGTTTATGGTTATGTCCTCTATCCCTGTTATTCACCCGGATTTAAAAAAATTGTACTCTACCGTTAATTTAAACAGCAGCCCATAGTTTTTTTTCTCTGCATGTGTAAGAGGAGTGTGATGTAGTCTCCAGAAGTCATAAGAAAGGCAGTGACCAGTACCCAAATCAGGACCTTACATTCTTACTAATCGTGTCGTGCTATAGTTAGTAGTGTACATGGACTCATCCCTGTAGTCTGCAGACTTCTGGGGTCTACGTCACTCTCCTTCTCTTCAATCAAAACGGACACTCTTCTTTGTGAGACACCACCTTAACAACCATTGCCTGATCAGCAACACCCCCAATAACAGAGAACATATTATAGAATAAAGACCCACACTTTATCCTGTCCTATGAAACATCACAATAAAGACCCACACTTTGTCCTGTCCTATAAAACATCACAATAAAGACCCACAATTTATCCTGTCCTATAAAACATCAATAAAGACCCACACTTTATCCTGTCCTATGAAACATCACAATAAAGACCCACACTTTATCCTGTCCTATAAAACATCAATAAAGACCCACACTTTGTCCTGTCCTATGAAACATCACAATAAAGACCCACACTTTATCCTGTCCTATAAAACATCAATAAAGACCCACACTTTATCCTGTCCTATAAAACATCACAATAAAGACCCACACTTTATCCTGTCCTATGAAACATCACAATAAAGACCCACACTTGATCCTGTCCTATGAAACATTACAATAAAGACCCACACTTTATCCTGTCCTATGAAACATTACAATAAAGACCCACACTTTATCCTGTCCTATAAAACATCAATAAAGACCCACACTTTGTCCTGTCCTATAAAACATCAATAAAGACCCACACTTTATCCTGTCCTATAAAACATCAATAAAGACCCACACTTTATCCTGTCCTATAAAACATCAATAAAGACCCACACTTTATCCTGTCCTATAAAACATCAATAAAGACCCACACTTTGTCCTGTCCTATAAAACATCAATAAAGACCCACACTTTATCCTGTCCTATAAAACATCACAATAAAGACCCACACTTTATCCTGTCCTATAAAACATCAATAAAGACCCACACTTTGTCCTGTCCTATAAAACATCAATAAAGACCCACACTTTATCCTGTCCTATAAAACATCAATAAAGACCCACACTTTGTCCTGTCCTATGAAACATGTTCAGTTGCTGCCCTCTGAAACCTAATGTGTTGAAGCTCTGCTCTAATGCCACACATGGTGTATATCTTTCTTTCTTTTGTACCATTTTCCTATTGAGGGGATGCATGCTCAATTTGTTCTTCCAGGTTGTGATTAAATGCACTACTTTCATGATTTCCATATGTTCTATATTTCTCACCATGTTAACAGGCATTTAATAAATCTACAACCTTTTGAGTTTTGTCTATTTTCTGTTGATGCATATAATTATAGTAGACTATATTTTGTGTTATTCTTACTTATTAATCTGTACATAGGGCAACAGAACATAAGTCGTTGTCTATATAATGTTTTATAGACATCTACCATCATTTAAGAGATACTTAATGGTGTTCTACAGCTCGATAAATTGATTTGCAATGACCCAGTGTCACAAATGATGGTTTCTATTGATTGTGCAGCATACCCTTGGATGGCCTTGAATGTAATATGGCTGGGCACATTGGTAAACTAATGTTAGCTAGCCATGCTGTGTAACGGCAGATTTCCTCCTCTTCGTCTGAAGAGGAGGTGTAGCAGGGATCGGACCAAGACGCAGCGTAGTAAGTGTCCATAGTTTTAATATATTAAACTGAACAAGACACAATACAAAATAACAAAAGTAAATCTAACCAAAACAGTCCCGTGTGGCACAAACGCTGACACAGGAAACAATCACCCACAAACCAACAGTGAAAAACAGGCTACCTAAATATGGTTCCCAATCAGAGACAACGCAAAACACCTGCCTCTGATTGAGAACCATATCAGGCCAATAAGACAAACCTAAACATAGAAACACAGAACATAGAATATACCCACCCAGCTCACGTCCTGACCAACTAAATAAAGACTAAACAACGGAAATAAGGTCAGGAACGTGACATGCTGCCTCATGCTAGTTGTGTTAAACCCAGCTATAGATTTGTTTCATTACTGGTAGCTAGCATGTTTTACCTATCAGAGATCATTGCTTTGGTGATTGATTCGATGGGTAGTCATGGATACAGCACACTACTGATTACACAGCCAACGACGTGTGCCTCACCATGCAATAATTACTCCAAATGCATCTTCTCATTATTTGTTTACATACCTTTCAGCGTCTGTTGGAAACTGGAACAAGGATTTTTTCCTCCCTTCCATTTTACAGTAAACAAGGTATTCATTGATGACATATGTTTCGTGAAAAAAAGTTGATTCATAGTAGGAGTACTAGTAGTGGGAAAACTTGCAAAGAAATCGATTTCTAGCTATTTAAGCCAAGTACGATTTTCATTTTTGTGAATTAGCTAGCCAGCTAAATATCTACCAGGGACAAGCTAGCTACCGCCAAGAAGAGGAGGAAGACCATTTGTGCCTTAGTGAATATGCATGACGATCATTATCTAAGAAAACGCCCACTATCTAGTGCACTCGTCCTAAACAAAATAATCTCTATAAACAATTAGGTAAGTCATGTCTACCAAACTTAGTGCACTCTGTTATAGATTCTAGTTTTTGAAACAGAAAACTGTATGGAAATCAAATGTTTCCTTTATGAGAAAATTAGCATAGCATATCGACCAAAATCCATCTAGCTCAATCTTCTCCCACTGCCGTTCACTGGGCTTCCTCTCACTACCATATTTGGTAGTGAGAGGAAACGCCAACCGGATGTCTCACATTTATAAATTCCTGTCACGGTTGCATTCCGGAATATTATGGTCCGCACGCGTCTCTGGTCCGACAAAAGATGTTCCCGGTAAAGCAGAGATGTTTCTTTTTAAATTCCTTGGTCACTGTTACCATGACAACATTGCTTAATCAAACTCATTACCTCTATCAACATGGAGGAATTGACAGTTGAGTTGTTTAAAGTCTACCATGGACTTCTGACTCCTGTGAGCGTGATCCTATTGGCATGAACAAATAAAACCCACCCCAGATATTTTAAGCAAGGCCTGCTCCAGTTGTCCACTCGATCCACTCAACGCCACTCATTGTTGAGTGCCTCAACAGTAAATCGCATCAGCCCTTTATTTTACAGAAAAAATTTAATATTTGTAAAAAATACACAATAGTCAAGGATCCACACTTGACAACGCAGGTGATGTTTGTGTGGTCTGTCATTGTGTGGAGAAGAGAAGGTGGTTAATCCTCTCCTGGTAGAGTCCATGGTGTTGGTGGTTCTACCCGGTAGAGTCCATGGTGTTGATGGTTCTACCTGGTAGAGTCCATGGTGTTGGTGGTTCTACCCGGTAGAGTCCATGGTGTTGGTGGTTCTACCCGGTAGAGTCCATGGTGTTGGATGGTTCTATTTGGTAGAGTCCATGGTGTTGGTGGTTCTACCTGGTAGAGCCCATGGTGTTGGTGGTTCTACCTGGTAGAGTCCATGGTGTTGGTGGTTCTACCTGGTAGAGTCCATGGTGTTGATGGTTCTACCTGGTAGAGTCCATGGTGTTGGATGGTTCTATCTGGTAGAGTCTATGGTGTTGGATGGTTCTATCTGGTAGAGTCCATGGTGTTGGATGGTTCTATCTGGTAGAGTCCATGGTGTTGGTGGTTCTACCTGGTAGAGTCCATGGTGTTGGTGGTTCTACCCGGTAGAGTCCATGGTGTTGGTGGTTCTACATGGTAGAGTCCATGGTGTTGGTGGTTCTACCTGGTAGAGTCCATGGTGTTGGTGGTTCTACCTGGTAGAGTCCATGGTGTTGGTGGTTCTACATGGTAGAGTCCATGGTGTAGGTTGTTCTACCCGGTAGAGTCCATGGTGTTGGTGGTTCTACCCGGTAGAGTCCATGGTGGTGGTTCTACCTGGTAGAGTCCATGGTGTTGGATGGTTCTACCTGGTAGAGTCCATGGTGTTGGTGGTTCTACCTGGTAGAGTCCATGGTGTTGGATGGTTCTACATGGTAGAGTCCATGGTATTGGATGGTTCTACCCGGTAGAGTCCATGGTGTTGGATGGTTCTATCTGGTAGAGTCCATGGTGTTGGTGGTTCTACCCGGTAGAGTCCATGGTGGTGGTTCTACCTGGTAGAGTCCATGGTGTTGGATGGTTCTATCTGGTAGAGTCCATGGTGTTGGATGGTTCTATCTGGTAGAGTCCATGGTGTTGGTGGTTCTACCCGGTAGAGTCCATGGTGGTGGTTCTACCTGGTAGAGTCCATGGTGTTGGTGGTTCTACCTGGTAGAGTCCATGGTGTTGGATGGTTCTACATGGTAGAGTCCATGGTGTTGGATGGTTCTACCCGGTAGAGTCCATGGTGTAGGTTTTTCTACCCGGTAGAGTCCATGGCGTTGGTGGTTCTACCCAGTAGAGTCCATGGTGTTGGTGGTTCTACCCGGTAGAGTCCATTGTGTTGGTGGTTCTACCCAGTAGAGTCCATGGTGTTGGTGGTTCTACCCGGTAGAGTCCATGTGTTGGATGGTTCTACCCGGTAGAGTCCATCGTGCAGGTTGTTCTACCCGGTAGAGTCCATGGTGTAGGTTGTTCTACCCGGTAGGGTCCATGGTGTTGGGGGTTCTACCCGGTAGAGTCCATGGTGGGGGTTCTACCCGGTAGAGTCCATGGTGGTGGTTCTACCTGGTAGAGTCCATGGTGTTGGTGGTTTTACCCGGTAGAGTCCATGGTGTTGGGGGTTCCACCCGGTAGAGTCCATGGTGTTGGGGGTTCCACCCGGTAGAGTCCATGGTGTTGGTGGTTCTACCTGGTAGAGTCCATGGTGTTGGTGGTTCTACCTGGTAGAGTCCATGGTGTTGGATGGTTCTACATGGTAGAGTCCATGGTGTTGGTGGTTCTACCCGGTAGAGTCCATGGTGTTGGTGGTTCTACCTGGTAGAGTCCATGGTGTTAGTGGTTCTACCTGGTAGAGTCCATGGTGTTGGTGGTTCTACCTGGTAGAGTCCATAGTGTTGGTGGTTCTACCTGGTAGAGTCCATGGTGTTGGTGGTTCTACCTGGTAGAGTCCATGGTGTTGGTGGTTCTACCTGGTAGAGTCCATGGTGTTGGTGGTTATACCCGGTAGAGTCCATGGTGTTGGTGGTTCTACCCGGTAGAGTCCATGGTGTTGGTGGTTCTACCCGGTAGAGTCCATGGTGTTGGTGGTTCTACCCGGTAGAGTCCATGGTGTTGGTGGTTCTACATGGTAGAGTCCATGGTGTTGGTGGTTCTACCCGGTAGAGTCCATGGTGGTGGTTATACCTGGTAGAGTCCATGGTGTTGGGGGTTCTACATGGTAGAGTCCATGGTGTTGGTGGTTCTACCTGGTAGAGTCCATGGTGTTGGTGGTTCTACCTGGTAGAGTCCATGGTGTTGGTGGTTATACCTGGTAGAGTCCATGGTGTTGGTAGTTCTACATGGTAGAGTCCATGGCGTTGGTGGTTCTACCTGGTAGAGTCCATGGTGTTGGGGGTTCCACCCGGTAGAGTCCATGGTGTTGGTGGTTCTACCTGGTAGAGTCCATGGTGTTGGTGGTTCTACCTGGTAGAGTCCATGGTGTTGGATGGTTCTACCCGGTAGAGTCCATGGTGTTGGTGGTTCTACATGGTAGAGTCCATGGTGTTGGTGGTTCTACCTGGTAGAGTCCATGGTGTTGGTGGTTCTACCTGGTAGAGTCCATGGTGTTGGTGGTTCTACCTGGTAGAGTCCATGGCGTTGGTGGTTCTACCTGGTAGAGTCCATGGTGTTGGTGGTTCTACCCGGTAGAGTCCATGGTGGTGGTTCTACCTGGTAGAGTCCATGGTGTTGGTGGTTCTACCTGGTAGAGTCCATAGTGTTGGTGGTTATACCTGGTAGAGTCCATGGTGTTGGTGGTTCTACCTGGTAGAGTCCATGGTGTTGGTGGTTCTACCCGGTAGAGTCCATGGTGGTGGTTCTACCTGGTAGAGTCCATGGTGTTGGATGGTTCTATCTGGTAGAGTCCATGGTGTTGGATGGTTCTATCTGGTAGAGTCCATGGTGTTGGTGGTTCTACCCGGTAGAGTCCATGGTGGTGGTTCTACCTGGTAGAGTCCATGGTGTTGGTGGTTCTACCTGGTAGAGTCCATGGTGTTGGATGGTTCTACATGGTAGAGTCCATGGTGTTGGATGGTTCTACCCGGTAGAGTCCATGGTGTAGGTTTTTCTACCCGGTAGAGTCCATGGCGTTGGTGGTTCTACCCAGTAGAGTCCATGGTGTTGGTGGTTCTACCCGGTAGAGTCCATTGTGTTGGTGGTTCTACCCAGTAGAGTCCATGGTGTTGGTGGTTCTACCCGGTAGAGTCCATGTGTTGGATGGTTCTACCCGGTAGAGTCCATCGTGCAGGTTGTTCTACCCGGTAGAGTCCATGGTGTAGGTTGTTCTACCCGGTAGGGTCCATGGTGTTGGGGGTTCTACCCGGTAGAGTCCATGGTGTTGGGGGTTCCACCCGGTAGAGTCCATGGTGTTGGGGGTTCCACCCGGTAGAGTCCATGGTGTTGGTGGTTCTACCTGGTAGAGTCCATGGTGTTGGTGGTTCTACCTGGTAGAGTCCATGGTGTTGGATGGTTCTACATGGTAGAGTCCATGGTGTTGGTGGTTCTACATGTTAGAGTCCATGGTGTTGGTGGTTCTACCTGGTAGAGTCCATGGTGTTGGATGGTGCTACCCGGTAGAGTCCATGGTGTAGGTTTTTCTATCCGGTAGAGTCCATGGCGTTGGTGGTTCTACCCAGTAGAGTCCATGGTGTTGGTGGTTCTACCCGGTAGAGTCCATTGTGTTGGTGGTTCTACCCAGTAGAGTCCATAGTGTTGGTGGTTCTACCCGGTAGAGTCCATGTGTTGGATGGTTCTACCCGGTAGAGTCCATCGTGCAGGTTGTTCTACCCGGTAGAGTCCATGGTGTAGGTTGTTCTACCCGGTAGGGTCCATGGTGTTGGGGGTTCTACCCGGTAGAGTCCATGGTGGTGGTTCTACCTGGTAGAGTCCATGGTGTTGGTGGTTCTACCCGGTAGAGTCCATGGTGTTGGGGGTTCCACCCGGTAGAGTCCATGGTGTTGGGGGTTCCACCCGGTAGAGTCCATGGTGTTGGTGGTTCTACCTGGTAGAGTCCATGGTGTTGGTGGTTCTACCTGGTAGAGTCCATGGTGTTGGATGGTTCTACATGGTAGAGTCCATGGTGTTGGATGGTTCTACCCGGTAGAGTCCATGGTGTTGGTGGTTCTACATGGTAGAGTCCATGGTGTTGGTGGTTCTACCTGGTAGAGTCCATGGTGTTGGTGGTTCTACCTGGTAGAGTCCATGGTGTTGGTTGTTCTACCTGGTAGAGTCCATGGCGTTGGTGGTTCTACCTGGTAGAGTCCATGGTGTTGGTGGTTCTACCCGGTAGAGTCCATGGTGGTGGTTCTACCTGGTAGAGTCCATGGTGTTGGTGGTTCCACCCGGTAGAGTCCATGGTGTTGGGGGTTCCACCCGGTAGAGTCCATGGTGTTGGTGGTTCTACCTGGTAGAGTCCATGGTGTTGGTGGTTCTACCTGGTAGAGTCCATGGTGTTGGATGGTTCTACATGGTAGAGTCCATGGTGTTGGATGGTTCTACCCGGTAGAGTCCATGGTGTTGGTGGTTCTACATGGTTGAGTCCATGGTGTTGGTGGTTCTACCTGGTAGAGTCCATGGTGTTGGTGGTTCTACCTGGTAGAGTCCATGGTGTTGGTTGTTCTACCTGGTAGAGTCCATGGCGTTGGTGGTTCTACCTGGTAGAGTCCATGGTGTTGGTGGTTCTACCCGGTAGAGTCCATGGTGGTGGTTCTACCTGGTAGAGTCCATGGTGTTGGTGGTTCTACCTGGTAGAGTCCATAGTGTTGGTGGTTCTACCTGGTAGAGTCCATGGTGTTGGTGGTTCTACCTGGTAGAGTCCATGGTGTTGGTGGTTCTACCCGGTATAGTCCATGGTGTTGGTGGTTCTACCTGGTAGAGTCCATGGTGTTAGTAGTTCTACCTGGTAGAGTCCATGGTGTTGGTGGTTCTACCTGGTAGAGTCCATAGAGTTGGTGGTTCTACCTGGTAGAGTCCATGGTGTTGGTGGTTCTACCTGGTAGAGTCCATGGTGTTGGTGGATCTACCTGGTAGAGTCCATGGTGTTGGTGGTTCTACCTGGTAGAGTCCATGGTGTTGGTGGTTCCACCCGGTAGAGTCCATGGTGTTGGTGGTTCTACCCGGTAGAGTCCATGGTGTTGGTGGATCTACGCGGTAGAGTCCATGGTGTTGGTGGTTCTACATGGTAGAGTCCATGGTGTTGGTGGTTCTACCCGGTAGAGTCCATGGTGGTGGTTATACCTGGTAGAGTCCATGGTGTTGGGGGTTCTACATGGTAGAGTCCATGGTGTTGGTGGTTCTACCTGGTAGAGTCCATGGTGTTGGTGGTTCTACCTGGTAGAGTCCATGGTGTTGGTGGTTATACCTGGTAGAGTCCATGGTGTTGGTAGTTCTACATGGTAGAGTCCATGGCGTTGGTGGTTCTACCTGGTAGAGTCCATGGTGTTGGGGGTTCCACCCGGTAGAGTCCATGGTGTTGGTGGTTCTACCTGGTATAGTCCATGGTGTTGGATGGTTCTACATGGTAGAGTCCATGGTGTTGGATGGTTCTACCCGGTAGAGTCCATGGTGTTGGTGGTTCTACATGGTAGAGTCCATGGTGTTGGATGGTTCTACATGGTAGAGTCCATGGTGTTGGATGGTTCTACCCGGTAGAGTCCATGGTGTTGGTGGTTCTACATGGTAGAGTCCATGGTGTTGGTGGTTCTACCTGGTAGAGTCCATGGTGTTGGTGGTTCTACCTGGTAGAGTCCATGGTGTTGGTGGTTCTACCTGGTAGAGTCCATGGCGTTGGTGGTTCTACCTGGTAGAGTCCATGGTGTTGGTGGTTCTACCCGGTAGAGATCATGGTGGTGGTTCTACCTGGTAGAGTCCATGGTGTTGGTGGTTCTACCTGGTAGAGTCCATAGTGTTGGTGGTTATACCTGGTAGAGTCCATGGTGTTGGTGGTTCTACCCGGTAGAGTCCATGGTGTTGGTGGTTCTACCCGGTAGAGTCCATGGTGTTGGTGGTTCTACCTGGTAGAGTCCATGGTGTTGGTGGTTCTACCTGGTAGAGTCCATGGTGTTGGTGGTTCTACCTGGTAGAGTCCATAGTGTTGGTGGTTCTACCTGGTATAGTCCATGGTGTTGGTGGTTCTACATGGTAGAGTCCATGGTGTTGGTGGTTCTACCCGGTAGAGTCCATGGTGTTGGATGGTTCTACCTGGTAGAGTCCATGGTGTTGGTGGTTCTACATGGTAGAGTCCATGGTGTTGGTTGTTCTACCCGGTAGAGTCCATGGTGGTGGTGGTTCTACCTGGTAGAGTCCATGGTGTTGGTGGTTCTACCTGGTAGAGTCCATGGTGTTGGTGGTTCTACCCGGTAGAGTCCATGGTGTTGGTGGTTCTACCCGGTAGAGTCCATGGTGTTGGTGGTTCTACCAGGTAGAGTCCATGGTGTTGGTGGTTCTACCTGGTAGAGTCCATGGTGTTGGTGGTTCTACCCGGTAGAGTCCATGGTGTTGGTGGTTCTACCTGGTAGAGTCCATGGTGTTGGTGGTTCTACATGGTAGAGTCCATGGTGTTGGTGGTTCTACCCGGTAGAGTCCATGGTGGTGGTTATACCTGGTAGAGTCCATGGTGTTGGGGGTTCTACATGGTAGAGTCCATGGTGTTGGTGGTTCTACCTGGTAGAGTCCATGGTGTTGGTGGTTCTACCTGGTAGAGTCCATGGTGTTGGTAGTTCTACATGGTAGAGTCCATGGCGTTGGTGGTTCTACCTGGTAGAGTCCATGGTGTTGGTAGTTCTACATGGTAGAGTCCATGGCGTTGGTGGTTCTACCTGGTAGAGTCCATGGCGTTGGTGGTTCTACCTGGTAGAGGCCATAGTGTTGGTGGTTCTACCCGGTAGAGTCCATGGTGTTGGTGGTTCTACCCGGTAGAGTCCATGGTGTTGGTGGTTCTACCCGGTAGAGTCCATGGTGTTGGTGGTTCTACCTGGTAGAGTCCATGGTGTTGGTGGTTCTACCTGGTAGAGTCCATGGTGTTGGTGGTTCTACCTGGTAGAGTCCATAGTGTTGGTGGTTCTACCTGGTAGAGTCCATGGTGTTGGTGGTTCTACATGGTAGAGTCCATGGTGTTGGTGGTTCTACCCGGTAGAGTCCATGGTGTTGGATGGTTCTACCTGGTAGAGTCCATGGTGTTGGTGGTTCTACATGGTAGAGTCCATGGTGTTGGTTGTTCTACCCGGTAGAGTCCATGGTGGTGGTGGTTCTACCTGGTAGAGTCCATGGTGTTGGTGGTTCTACCTGGTAGAGTCCATGGTGTTGGTGGTTCTACCCGGTAGAGTCCATGGTGTTGGTGGTTCTACCTGGTAGAGTCCATGGTGTTGGTTGTTCTACCTGGTAGAGTCCATGGCGTTGGTGGTTCTACCTGGTAGAGTCCATGGTGTTGGTGGTTCTACCCGGTAGAGTCCATGGTGGTGGTTCTACCTGGTAGAGTCCATGGTGTTGGTGGTTCTACCTGGTAGAGTCCATAGTGTTGGTGGTTCTACCTGGTAGAGTCCATGGTGTTGGTGGTTCTACCTGGTAGAGTCCATGGTGTTGGTGGTTCTACCCGGTATAGTCCATGGTGTTGGTGGTTCTACCTGGTAGAGTCCATGGTGTTAGTAGTTCTACCTGGTAGAGTCCATGGTGTTGGTGGTTCTACCTGGTAGAGTCCATAGAGTTGGTGGTTCTACCTGGTAGAGTCCATGGTGTTGGTGGTTCTACCTGGTAGAGTCCATGGTGTTGGTGGATCTACCTGGTAGAGTCCATGGTGTTGGTGGTTCTACCTGGTAGAGTCCATGGTGTTGGTGGTTCTACCCGGTAGAGTCCATGGTGTTGGTGGTTCTACCCGGTAGAGTCCATGGTGTTGGTGGATCTACGCGGTAGAGTCCATGGTGTTGGTGGTTCTACATGGTAGAGTCCATGGTGTTGGTGGTTCTACCCGGTAGAGTCCATGGTGGTGGTTATACCTGGTAGAGTCCATGGTGTTGGGGGTTCTACATGGTAGAGTCCATGGTGTTGGTGGTTCTACCTGGTAGAGTCCATGGTGTTGGTGGTTCTACCTGGTAGAGTCCATGGTGTTGGTGGTTATACCTGGTAGAGTCCATGGTGTTGGTAGTTCTACATGGTAGAGTCCATGGCGTTGGTGGTTCTACCTGGTAGAGTCCATGGTGTTGGGGGTTCCACCCGGTAGAGTCCATGGTGTTGGTGGTTCTACCTGGTATAGTCCATGGTGTTGGTGGTTCTACCTGGTAGAAACCATGGTGTTGGATGGTTCTACATGGTAGAGTCCATGGTGTTGGATGGTTCTACCCGGTAGAGTCCATGGTGTTGGTGGTTCTACATGGTAGAGTCCATGGTGTTGGTGGTTCTACCTGGTAGAGTCCATGGTGTTGGTGGTTCTACCTGGTAGAGTCCATGGTGTTGGTGGTTCTACCTGGTAGAGTCCATGGCGTTGGTGGTTCTACCTGGTAGAGTCCATGGTGTTGGTGGTTCTACCCGGTAGAGATCATGGTGGTGGTTCTACCTGGTAGAGTCCATGGTGTTGGTGGTTCTACCTGGTAGAGTCCATAGTGTTGGTGGTTATACCTGGTAGAGTCCATGGTGTTGGTGGTTCTACCCGGTAGAGTCCATGGTGTTGGTGGTTCTACCCGGTAGAGTCCATGGTGTTGGTGGTTCTACCTGGTAGAGTCCATGTTGTTGGTGGTTCTACCTGGTAGAGTCCATGGTGTTGGTGGTTCTACCTGGTAGAGTCCATAGTGTTGGTGGTTCTACCTGGTAGAGTCCATGGTGTTGGTGGTTCTACCCGGTAGAGTCCATGGTGTTGGATGGTTCTACCTGGTAGAGTCCATGGTGTTGGTGGTTCTACATGGTAGAGTCCATGGTGTTGGTTGTTCTACCCGGTAGAGTCCATGGTGGTGGTGGTTCTACCTGGTAGAGTCCATGGTGTTGGTGGTTCTACCTGGTAGAGTCCATGGTGTTGGTGGTTCTACCCGGTAGAGTCCATGGTGTTGGTGGTTCTACCCGGTAGAGTCCATGGTGTTGGTGGTTCTACCAGGTAGAGTCCATGGTGTTGGTGGTTCTACCTGGTAGAGTCCATGGCGTTGGTGGTTCTACCCGGTAGAGTCCATGGTGTTGGTGGTTCTACCTGGTAGAGTCCATGGTGTTGGTGGTTCTACATGGTAGAGTCCATGGTGTTGGTGGTTCTACCCGGTAGAGTCCATGGTGGTGGTTATACCTGGTAGAGTCCATGGTGTTGGGGGTTCTACATGGTAGAGTCCATGGTGTTGGTGGTTCTACCTGGTAGAGTCCATGGTGTTGGTGGTTCTACCTGGTAGAGTCCATGGTGTTGGTAGTTCTACATGGTAGAGTCCATGGCGTTGGTGGTTCTACCTGGTAGAGTCCATGGTGTTGGTAGTTCTACATGGTAGAGTCCATGGCGTTGGTGGTTCTACCTGGTAGAGTCCATGGCGTTGGTGGTTCTACCTGGTAGAGTCCATAGTGTTGGTGGTTCTACCCGGTAGAGTCCATGGTGTTGGTGGTTCTACCCGGTAGAGTCCATGGTGTTGGTGGTTCTACCCGGTAGAGTCCATGGTGTTGGTGGTTCTACCCGGTAGAGTCCATGGTGTTGGTGGTTCTACCCGGTAGAGTCCATGGTGTTGGTGGTTCTACCCGGTAGAGTCCATGGTGTTGGTGGTTCTACCCGGTAGAGTCCATGGTGTTGGTGGTTCTACCTGGTAGAGTCCATGGTGTTGGTGGTTCTACCCGGTAGAGTCCATGGTGTTGGTGGTTCTACCTGGTAGAGTCCATGGCGTTGGTGGTTCTACCTGGTAGAGTCCATAGTGTTGGTGGTTCTACCCGGTAGAGTCCATGGTGTTGGTGGTTCTACCCGGTAGAGTCCATGGTGTTGGTGGTTCTACCCGGTAGAGTCCATGGTGTTGGTGGTTCTACCCGGTAGAGTCCATGGTGTTGGTAATTCTACCTGGTAGAGTCCATGGTGTTGGTGGTTCTACCCGGTAGAGTCCATGGTGTTGGTGGTTCTACATGGTAGAGTCCATGGTGTTGGTGGTTCTACCTGGTAGAGTCCATGGTGTTGGTGGTTCTACATGGTAGAGTCCATGGTGTTGGTGAAAGCCTGTTATTACGGTCACTCACTACAAAGACACTATGCTCACACTGTTTCTCTTCCTTTCTGTCCTCTCACATCTCATCACACTCACTCCCTCACTTTACTCCACCTGGAAAGGGGAAGGATGGTGATGGTGATGGTGTGTGTGTGTGTGTGTGTGTGTGTGTGTGTGTGTGTGTGTGAGAGAGAGAGAGAGAGAGAGAGAGAAGTGAAGGTTCAACTGAGAAGTGAAGATCAAACTAACTGAGAAGTGAAGCAACACTCGGCCAAAACCCTCACACACAATCCTCACACAATACCCCTAGGCATTTAGGATAAATACTGTAATGATTGTGTTACTTCATAGGGAAAAGAAGGACAACCGTGTGCTTACGGCGAAATTGTACAGTAAATAGGATAAAAAACATGACAAGGTAAAAAGAAAAGGATTAAGCTACTAGCTACCGCCAAGGACTACAGCTCTTTGTTACGTGTTGCAGTGATTTCAATTGCTGTGGTAGCTGATGTGTATAGTGTTGAGTCATAAAGCGTACATAAACACACAGGCTTTACTCAGAGCCAGTGGCAGGTCATTAGTAAAAAATAAACAAAAAGCAGCGGGCCTAGACAGCTGCCCTGGGGTATGCCTGACTCTACCTGGATTATGTTGGAGAGGCTTCCATTAAAGAACACCCTCTGTGTTCTGTTAGACAGGTAACTCTCAATCCACAATACAGCAGAGGATGTAAAGCCATAACACCTACGTTTTTTTCATCTCTTCCACACTCACTTTACGGAATTCAAAATGACAGCGCTTGTCTTTTATAATTTGGTCTGTTATACATGGATGTGTAGGTTCAGAGTTTGTTGTTGGCATGTCATGCCTACATTTCCTATTCTAGTAGTTGGCAGTGGGTTTTGTGATGAATGAGCCATCTGATTCAATGAAGGATGTAGCTGAGTTCATCCTTTTTTGCACAAAATATCATTTAAATTGCTCCAAAGCTTTTTACTATAATCCTTTATATAATATATTGTTGTTTCATAGTACAGTTTCTTCTTCTTTTTTGTTGAGGTAATGACATGATATCTCAATTTACAGTAATCGGCTGTGCAGCCTGATTTATTGCCGTTCCCTTTGCCTCGTCCCTCTCAACCAAACAGGTACTATTCCCTAAAATGTACTTTTCCCCCCTAACTTATAAGTTACCAGTTCTGTCCATTAAAGGCAAAGGTCCAGGGCCTGTGGTCGGGCCTGCTGGAGATGGACGTGCTTCTCCCTCCTTCGGGTCCAGAGTTAAAAGAGTGAGAGAGAGGGAAGCAGTCATTTTTTAGTCCTGCTAGGTCCCATGGTATCAAACCTAGTTGCTGAGATTCAGATTTATGACCCAGTGTCTTGGAGGTAAAGAAAGTATTTTGGGGAGAAAAACATAAAGCTGAGGTCAATTCAACATAATGTTCAGCATATGACATTGAAATATTTTTATTTATTTTCAAATCCAATTTTATTTGTCACATGCTTTGTAAACAACCGGTGAAAATGCTTACTTACAGGTCCATTTCCAACAGTGGGTGTGGGTGTTTGTGTGGGTGTGTACACTATGTGCACATGCACAAATGTGTTTTTTTCCCGTTTGTGTCCAGGCTGCATACACAGCTTACCAGCAGCCCTAAAAGTCTGGTGGTTGGTAGGTAGAGGTAGGTAGGTAGGTAGGAAGGAAGGAAGTTAGATAGGTAGGCTTCTGACAAACCACGATTCCGGATGCCTCTGTATCCAAAGAAGCATCTTTGGACACAGCTTCACTAAAGTCTGAATAACACCTAAAGTTCACATTTCCACATCCAACAGCTCAGTTATGCTTACCGAAAATTTTGGTGGCAGGTAGCCTGGAGGTTAAGAGCGTTTGGCCAGTCACCGAAAGGTTGCTGGTTTGAATCCCCGAGCAGACTAGGTGAAGAATCTAATCGACGTGCCCTTGATCAAGGCATTTAACCGTAATTGCTACTATAAGTGGCTCTGGATATGAGTGTCTGCTAGTAAATATCTAACTTCTCCATGGTGGTGCTGATCCATAAGATGTAGTTGAGATAATCTTATTTTATTGAGTTGCACCAAGTTGCACCAATCCCTAACTACAGGGTTGAATATTCATTCTCAGCAAAGTTATTACGATAAACAGTTTCATATATTAGCAGTTGTTTTAAAAAAAAATAATATTTTACAGTATTATTATTTTGAATTTATTTATTATTAACGTGCATCTGCCCCTACTCTATTATTGATGTCTTCACTATTATTCTGTAGAAAATAGTCAAAATAAAGACAAACCGTTGAGTAGTATTGAGTAGGTAAAGATGCAATAACATCGACACATTTCAATTTACAACAGCAAGACGCCCTAACACCCTAACACATTAGCTCGCATTAATCTTCAGTACTGTCCCTATGTAACGGATGTGAAATGGCTAGCTAGTTAGCGGTGGTGCGCGCTAATAGCCTTTCAGTCGGTGACGTCACTTGCTCTGAGACCATGAAGTCGTGGCTTTTGTCGGAGCGATGGGTAACGATGCTTCGTGGGTGACTGTTGTTGATGTGTGCAGAAGGTCCCTGGTTAGCGCCCGGGTCGGGGCGAGGGGACGGACTAAAGTTAAACTGTTACACCTAGATAGACAGTAACATGATAAGAACATCCAGAAAAGAAACACAAACAAGAAATAACAACGAACTACATACACATATATACGTACAGTACCAGTCAAAAGTTTGGACACACCTACTCATTCAACGGTTTGTCTTTATTTTCTACAGAATAATAGTGAAGACATCAAAACTATGAGATAACACATATGGAATCATGTAGTAAACAAAAACGTGTTAAACAAAACAATATATGTTTTATGTTTGAGATTCTTCAAAGTAGCCACCCTTTGCCTTGATGACAGCTTTGCACACTCTTGGCATTCTCTCAACCAGCTTCATGGAATGCTTTTCAATTAACAGGTGTGCTTTAAAAGTTAATTTGTGGAATTTCTTTCCTTCTTCATGCGTTTGAGCCAATCAGTTGTGTTGTGACAAGGTACAGGAGGGGTGGAATACAGAAGATAGTCCTATTTGGTAAAAGACCAAGTCCATATTATGGCAATAACAGCTCAAATAAGCAAAGAGAAATGACAGTCCATCATGATTTTAGACATGAAGGTCTATGAGGAAAATTTAAAGAACTTTGAAAGTTTCTTCAACTGCAGTCGCAAAAACCTTCAAGAGCTATGATGAAACTGGCTCTCATGAGGACCCCCACAGGAAAGGAAGACCCAGAGTTACATCTGCTGCAGAGGATACGTTCATTAGAGTTACCAGCCTCAGAAATTGCAGCCCAAATAAATGCTTCACAGAGTTCAAGTAACAGACACATCTCAATATCAACTGTTCAGAGAAGACTGCGTGAATCAGGCCTTAATGGTCAAATTGCTGCAAAGAAACCACTACTAAAGGACACCAATAAGAAGAAAATGTGCATTGTCCAAGAAACACAAGCAATGAAAATTAGACCGGTGGAAATCTTTCCTACAATTTTTGGTTCCAACCGCTGTGTCTTTGTGAGACACAGCGTAGGAGAACAGGTAATCTCGGCATGTGTGGTTTCCACCATGAAGGAGGAGGTGTGATGGTGTGGGGGTGCTTTGCTGGTGACACTGTCTGTGATTTATTTAGAATTCAAGGCACACTGAACCAGCATGGCTACCACAGCATTCTGCAGCAATACGCCATCTCATCTGGTTTGCGCTTAGTGGGACTATCATTTTTAGGCAAGTTCTTATTTTCAATGATGGCCTAGGAACAATGGGTTATTAACTGCCTTGTTAAGGGGCAGAACGACAGATTTGTACCTTGTCAGCTCGGGGATTCAATCTTGCAACCTTGCGGTTACTAGTCCAACGCTCTAACCACTAGGCTACGCTGCCGCCCCATTGTCCTGTTTTTCAACAGGACAATGACCCAACACATCTCCAGGATGTGTAAGAGCTATTTGACCAAGAAGGAGAGTGATGGAGTGCTGCATCAGATGACCAGGCTTCCAGAATCACCTGACCTCAACACAATTGAGATGGTTTGGGATGAGTTGGACAGCAGAGTGAAGGAAAAGCAGCCAACAAGTGCTCAGCATATATGGGAACTCCTTCAAGACTGTTGGAAAAGCATTCCTCATGAAGCTGGTTGAGAGAATGCCAAGAGTGTGCAAAGCTGTCATCAAGGAGAAGGGTGGATAGTTTGACGAATAGAAAATATATTTAGATTTTTTTTGGTTACTACATGATTCCATATGTGTCCGAACATTTGACTGATACTGTATTTACCTCAGAGTACCTTTGTGGACTGAACCGGGCCTTGTTTTTACCCTGCCTCTCAGAAGAGATCAGATGAAAAATAAAGAGAGAGGGAGAGGGAGAGAGAGGGAGGGAGAATTAGAGGGAGAGAGAGAGAGAGAGGGAGGGAGAGAAAGAGGGAGAGAGAGAGAGGGAGAGAATGAGGGAGAGAGAGAGAGAGAGGGGGAGGGAGAGGGAGAGAGAGAGAGGGAGAGAGCGAGAGAGAGAGAGGGAGAGAGAGAGGGAGAATGAGGGAGAGAGAGAGAGAGAGAGAGAGAGAGAGAGAGAGAGAGAGAGAGAGAGAGAGAGAGAGAGAGAGAGAGAGAGAGAGAATAAGGGAGAGGGAGAGAGAGAGGGAGGGAGAATGAGGGAGAGAGAGAGAGGGGGAGGGAGAGAGAGAGAGAGAGAGGGAGAATGAGGGAGGGAAAGAGAAAGGGAGAGAGGAGGGAGAATGAGGGAGGGAGAGAGAGAGAGAGAGAGAGAGAGAGAGAGAGAGAGAGAGAGAGAGAGAGAGAGAGAGAGAGAGAGAGAGAGAGAGAGAGAGAGAGAGAGAGAGAGAGAGAGAGAGAGAGAGAGAGAGAGAGAGAGATGCTGAAAAGGGGGTTGTGAAGAGTTCACCACAGACACTTTGTGTGAAATTGTCTTCTTTGAGAGAATAATATGTTTTATTTATTTTCCTGAGGAGAGACTATGCAGAGCTGACTTCCGCCTGGGTTCTGCCGCATTGATCCACCTCATAAAGCCTCTTCTAAAGCTACGCTCCACGCCGCTCACATTCTGATTAATCCTTTCAACTGATTCTCCTTCATTTTTCAAGTGGTGAAATTACCCTGGCTTGAGTATGAAAGGGGCTTTATTTTGAATGGGAAGATGGTTGCGGAGGCTTGTGAGCCTTCTGAGGTGAATGCAGTGTGTGAGATTCTCGCAGCGGAGGGGGGTTAACGGCTAGCACTTAAAGGACTAACGTGAATAAACAGCCAAGTAGCCCACTATCTATGGTGGTGAAATGGACTGCGCTCTCCCAGTAGCCTACTATCTATGGTGGTGAAAAAATCTAATCAAATGTTATTTGTCACATACACATGGTTAGCAGATGTTAATGCGAGTGTAGCGAAATGCTTGTGCTTCTAGTTCCGACAATGCAGTAATAACCAACAAGTAATCTAACCTCTCTCCACTACTATCTATAGTGGTTAAATGGACACCTCTCTTCACTACTATCTATAGTGGTTAAATGGACACCTCTCTCCATTACTATCTATAGTGGTTAAATGGACACCTCTCTCCACTACTATCTATAGTGGTGAAATGGACACCTCTCTCCATTACTATCTATAGTGGTTAAATGGACACCTCTCTCCACTACTATCTATAGTGGTTAAATGGACACCTCTCTCCACTACTATCTATAGTGGTGAAATGGACACCTCTCTCCACTACTATCTATAGTGGTTAAATGGACACCTCTCTCCACTACTATCTATGGTGGTGAAATGGACACCTCTCTCCACTACTATCTATAGTGGTTAAATGGACACCTCTCTCCACTACTATCTATGGTGGTTAAATGGACACCCCTCTCCACTACTATCTATGGTGGTTAAATGGACACCCCTCTCCACTACTATCTCTGGTGGTTAAATGGACACCTCTCTTCACTACTATCTATGGTGGTTAAATGGACACCCCTCTCCACTACTATCTATAGTGGTTAAATGGACACCTCTCTCCACTACTATCTATGGTGGTTAAATGGACACCTCTCTCCACTACTATCTCTGGTGGTTAAATGGACACCTCTCTTCACTACTATCTATGGTGGTGAAATGGACACCCCTCTCCACTACTATCTATAGTGGTTAAATGGACACCTCTCTCCACTACTATCTATAGTGGTTAAATGGACACCTCTCTCCGTTACTATCTATGGTGGTTAAATGGACACCTCTCTCCACTACTATCTATAGTGGTTAAATGGACACCTCTCTCCACTACTATCTATAGTGGTTAAATGGACACCTCTCTCCACTACTATCTATAGTGGTTAAATGGACACCCCTCTCCACTACTATCTATAGTGGTTAAATGGACACCTCTCTCCACTACTATCTATAGTGGTTAAATGGACACCTCTCTCCACTACTATCTATAGTGGTTAAATGGACACCTCTCTCCACTACTATCTATAGTGGTTAAATGGACACCCCTCTCCACTACTATCTATAGTGGTTAAATGGACACCTCTCTCCACTACTATCTATAGTGGTTAAATGGACACCTCTCTCCACTACTATCTATAGTGGTTAAATGGACACCTCTCTCCACTACTATCTATGGTGGTTAAATGGACACCCCTCTCCACTACTATCTATGGTGGTTAAATGGACACCCCTCTCCACTACTATCTCTGGTGGTTAAATGGACACCTCTCTTCACTACTATCTATGGTGGTTAAATGGACACCCCTCTCCACTACTATCTATAGTGGTTAAATGGACACCTCTCTCCACTACTATCTATGGTGGTTAAATGGACACCTCTCTCCACTACTATCTCTGGTGGTTAAATGGACACCTCTCTTCACTACTATCTATGGTGGTTAAATGGACACCCCTCTCCACTACTATCTATAGTGGTTAAATGGACACCTCTCTCCACTACTATCTATAGTGGTTAAATGGACACCTCTCTCCGTTACTATCTATGGTGGTTAAATGGACACCTCTCTCCACTACTATCTATAGTGGTTAAATGGACACCTCTCTCCACTACTATCTATAGTGGTTAAATGGACACCTCTCTCCACTACTATCTATAGTGGTTAAATGGACACCCCTCTCCACTACTATCTATAGTGGTTAAATGGACACCTCTCTCCACTACTATCTATAGTGGTTAAATGGACACCTCTCTCCACTACTATCTATGGTGGTGAAATGGACACCTCTCTCCACTACTATCTATAGTGGTTAAATGGACACCTCTCTCCACTACTATCTATAGTGGTTAAATGGACACCCCTCTCCACTACTACCTATAGTGGTTAAATGGACACCTCTCTCCACTACTATCTATAGTGGTTAAATGGACACCTCTCTCCACTACTATCTATAGTGGTTAAATGGACACCCCTCTCCACTACTATCTATAGTGGTTAAATGGACACCCCTCTCCACTACTATCTATAGTGGTTAAATGGACACCTCTCTCCACTACTATCTATAGTGGTTAAATGGACACCTCTCTCCACTACTATCTATAGTGGTTAAATGGACACCTCTCTCCACTACTATCTATAGTGGTTAAATGGACACCCCTCTCCACTACTATCTATAGTGGTTAAATGGACACCCCTCTCCACGCCGCAGTGTAAACACTTTAGATCTGCCACTCCAGATACCTGTCCCACATGACCTCTGACCTCTGTTAGCTGTGCTTCCTCTACACTACTCTCAAGTCCTCTCTCTCCAATTCACACAACTGGAAATTCCCTCTATTTCTCCCACCGTCACAGCGGCTCAGTCATCCAAATGTCTACCATCATGTGTCTATTTCTCTCCACCTCTTCCTCTCTTTCTCCTCCTCTCTCTTCCTCTCTTTCTCCTCCTCTCTCTCTCTTTCTCTTCTCTTCCTCTCTCTCGTTCTCTTTATCAATCAATCTCTCTCAATTCAAGTTAATTCAATTTCAATTTAACGACTTTGTTGGCATGGGAAACATATGTTTACACTGCCAAAGCAAGTGAACTAGATAAACAGAAGTGAAATAAACTATAAAAATTAACAGTAAACATTACACTCACAAAAGTTCCAAAAGAATAAAGACATTGCAAATGTCAAATTATGTGCAAATAGTTAAAGTACAAAAGGGAAAATAATTAAATGTAAATATGGGTTGTATTTACAATGGTGTTTGTTCTTCACCGGTTGCCCTTTTCTTGTGGCAACAGGTCACAAATCTTGCTGCTGTGATGTCACACTGTGGTATTTAACCCAGTAGATATGGGAGTTTATTCAAATTGGGTTTCTTTTCTAATTCTTTGTGTGTCTGTGTAATCTGAGGGAAATATGGTCATACATTGGGCAGGAGGTTAGGAAGTGCAGCTCAGTTTCCACTTCATTTTGTGGGCAGTGGGCACATAGCCTGTCTTCTCTTGAGAGCCTTGTCTGCCTACGGCGGCCTTTCTCAATAGCAAGGCTATGCTCACTGAGTCTGTACATAGTTAAAGCTGTCCTTAAGTTTGGATCAGTCACAGTGGTCAGGTATTCTGCCACTGTGTACTCTCTGTTTAGGGCCAAATAGCATTCCAGTTTGCTCTATTTTTTTGTTAATTCTTTCAAATGTGTCAAGTAATTATCTTTTTGTTTTCTCATGATTTGGTTGGGTCTAATTGTGTTTTTGTGTACATGGATTTTATAATGTTGTATGTTTTCCCCACAACACCACTTTCCATCAATTTGTATAGCAGACCCTCATGCCAAATTGAGTCTAACATTTCTTTGAAATCAACAAAGCATGAGAAGAAGATTTAGCCTTTTTTTGGTTTGTTTGTTTGTTTGTCAATTAGGGTGTGCAGGGTGAATACGTGGTCTGTTGTACGGTAATTTGGTAAAAAGCCAATTTGACATTTGCTCAGTACATTGTTTTCATTGAGGAAATGTACGAGTCTACTGTTAATGATAATGAAGAGGATTTTCACAAGGTTGCTGTTGACGCATATCCCACGGTAGTTATTAGGGTCAAATTTGTCTCCACTTTTGTGGATTGGGGTGATCGGTCCTTGGTTCCATATATTGGGGAAGATGCTATGGATGATGTTAAATAATTTAAGTATAGCCAATTGGAATTTGTTGTCTGTATATTTAATAATTTCATTGAGGATACCATCAACACCACAGGCCTTTTTGGGTTGGAGAGTTTTTATTTTGTCCTGTAGTTCATTCAATGTAATTTGAGAATCCAGTGGGTTCTGGTGGTCTTTAATAGTTGATTCTAAGATTTGTATTTGATCATGTCTATGTTTTTGCTGTTTGTTTGTTATAGGGCCAAACAAATTGGAGAAGTGGTTTATCCATACATCTCTGTTTTGGATAGCTAATTATTTGTGTTGTTGTTTGTTTGGTGTTTTTCACCCGAAGTGGTTCGAGTATATGGATTCTTCAATTACACTGAGCTGATTTCTGACGTGCTGTTCCTTCTTTTTCCATAGTGTATTTCTGTATTGTTTTAGTGATTCACCATAGTGAAGGGGTAGGCTCAGGTTTTCTGGGTCTCTATGTTTTGGTTGGACAGGTTTCTCAATTTCTTTCTTAGGTTTTTGCATTCTTCATCAAACAATTTGTCATTGTTGTTCATTTTCTTCGGTTTTTGATAGGTAAGCTGAGAGGTCAAATATACTGTTTAGGTTTTCTACTGCCAAGTTTACACCTTCACTATTACTGTGGAACGTTTTGTTCAGGAAGTTGTCTAGAAGGGATGGAATTTGTTGTTGCCTAATTGTTTGTTGGTAGGTATCCACACTACTTTCTTTCCATCTATAGCATTTCTTAACAGTATTCAATTCCTTTGGCTTTGATGCCTCA
Organism: Salvelinus alpinus; assembly: GCF_045679555.1. Lineage (NCBI taxonomy): Eukaryota > Metazoa > Chordata > Actinopteri > Salmoniformes > Salmonidae > Salvelinus > Salvelinus alpinus. The sequence goes on from NC_092119.1 coordinate 9,378,660, forward strand.
TGATTGATTATTGCTCTGTTCAAGTAGACTGTGATTTTGCTGTGACCTGATAGGGGTGTCAGTGGGCTGACTGTGAACGCTCTGAGAGACTCTGGGTAGAGGTCAGTGATAAAGTAGACTACAGTACTACTGCAAAGAGATGAGCTGTAGGTGTACCTACCGTTGGAGTCCCTATGAAGTCTTCCATTGACTATGTAAATACCAAGCATGCGACAGAGCTGCAGGATATGTGACCTGTTTTTGTTGGTTATGTTGTCGTAGTTGTCTCTCTCGCTTTCTTTCTCTCTTTCTCCTCTCTCTCCCTCTCTCTCTCTCTTACTCCCTCTCTCTCTCTTACTTTCTCTAACTTCCTCTCTCTCTCTCTCTCTCTCTCTCTCTCTCTCTCTCTCTCTCTCTCTCTCTCTCTCTCTCTCTCTCTCTCTCTCTCTCTCTCTCTCTCTCTCTTCCTCTCTCTCTCTCTCTTCCTCTCTCTCTCTTCCTCTCTCTCTCTTCCTCTCTGATTCAGAGGTTATGGATGAAATGAGGAAAACACATTTCAGTTGTACAACTGACTAGGTATTCCCCTTTCCCCTTTCCCTCTCTCTCTTTCTCTCTCTCTCTCTCTTACTCTCTCTCTCTCTGCAGGGCATCAGAACGCAATTTTTAAACCTGAAAAGATAGTCTGACCTTTATGATTCTGCTGCATAGAGGTATTTTAACCTGCACAGGCTATGCCTCCTGTTCTCACTGCCGGGTAAATGCCTCCTATTCTCAACCTCCCTCCCCTTGAGGCCCACTGGTCAAGGCTGGCTACACACTCTGATTAGAATGAATGCAGAGCTGTGATTTAATCCAGAGAGAAGGTCTGGTGCCTAATTATGATGAAGCCATGGAGGTGAGAAAGTGTGTGTGTGTGTGTGTGTGTGTGTGTGTGTGTGTGTGTGTGTGTGTGTGTGTGTGTGTGTGTGTGTGTGTGTGTGTGTGTGTGTGTGTGTGTGTGTGTGTGTGTGTGTGTGTGTGTGTGTGTGTGTGTGTGTGTGTGTGTGTGTGTGTGTGTGTGTGTGTGTGTGTGTGTGTGTGTGTGCCCGTGTGGCCTTGTGCCTGTTTACCTTCATTACACTGTCCATTCCTCTCAATAAGAGGACCAGAGGAGTAAACTCGTAGATGATTACTGTGTTAATGTTGACCCAGTTCCTGGAGGGCTACCATCCGGGTTTTCACTCCAACCCAGTTCCTGGAGAGCTACCATCCGGGTTTTCACTCCAACCCTGTTCCTGGAGAGCTACCATCTTGGTTTTCACTTCAACCCTGTTCCTGGAGAGATAACCTCCTGTAGGTTTTCACTCCAACTCTGTTCCTGGAGAGCTACCCTCCTGTAGGTTTTCACTCCAACCCTGTTCCTGGAGAGATACCCTCCTGTAGGTTTTCACTCCAACCCTGTTCCTGGAGAGCTACCATCCGGGTTTTCACTCCAACCCTGTTCCTGGAGAGCTACCATCCTGTAGGTGTTCACTCCAACCCAGTTCCTGGAGGGCTACCCTCCTGTAGGTTTTCACTCCAACCCTGTTCCTGGAGAGCTACCATCCGGGTTTTCACTCCAACCCAGTTCCTGGAGAGCTACCATCCGGGTTTTCACTCCAACCCTGTTCCTGGAGAGCTACCATCCGGGTTTTCACTCCAACCCTGTTCCTGGAGATCTATCATCCTGTGGGTTTTCACTCCAACCCTGTTCGTGGAGAGCTACCATCCGGGTTTTCACTCCAACCCTGTTCCTGGAGAGCTATCATCCTGTGGGTTTTCACTCCAACCCTGTTCGTGGAGAGCTACCATCCGGGTTTTCACTCCAACCCTGTTCCTGGAGAGCTACCATCCGGGTTTTCACTCCAACCCTGTTCCTGGAGAGCTACCATCCGGGTTTTCACTCCAACCCTGTTCCTGGAAAGCTACCATCCTGTATGTTTTCACTCCAACCCTGTTCCTGGAGAGCTACCCTCCTGTAGGAGTTCACTCCAACCCCGTTCCTGGAGAGCTACCCTCCTGTAGGTTTTCACTCCAACCCTGTTCCTGGAGAGCTACCCTCCTGTAGGTTTTCACTCCAACCCTGTTCCTGGAGAGCTACCCTCCTGTAGGTTTTCACTCCAACCCTGTTCCTGGAGAGCTACCCTCCTGTAGGTTTTCACTCCAACCCTGTTCCTGGAGAGCTACCCTCCTGTAGGTTTTCACTCCAACCCTGTTCCTGGAGAGCTACCCTCCTGTAGGTTTTCACTCCAACCCTGTTCCTGGAGAGCTACCCTCCTGTAGGTTTTCACTCCAACCCTGTTCCTGGAGAGCTACCCTCCTGTAGGTTTTCACTCCAACCCTGTTCCTGGAGCGCTACCCTCCTGTAGGAGTTCACTCCAACCCTGTTCCTGGAGCGCTACCATCCTGTAGGTTTTCACTCCAACCCTGTTCCTGGAGAGCTACCCTCCTGTAGGTTTTCACTCCAACCCTGTTCCTGGAGAGCTACCCTCCTGTAGGTTTTCACTCCAACCCTGTTCCTGGAGAGCTACCCTCCTGTAGGTGATTAAAGTGCAGTGTCCATGTCAACCTACATTGAATAATGTAAAAGTAGTGTGTACTGTTGCAGACATTGTTGTTGTTGTGTTATTGCCTCTGATGTAGTTGTTGTGAAGTGTGGTTTGTCCAGGTGTTGTGGTTCCCAGGTGCTCTGTATTCGGTAATAACCGGTCTGTGTGAATGCTTGGGGAATGAGCTTGGTTCCACACAGTTAGCCCCCCCCCCTCTCTCTCACTCTCTCCCACTTCTCCCTCTCTCACGTCTCTCTCTCTCTCTCTCTCCCACTTCTCTCTCTCCCACTCCCCCCCCCCCCACCCTTTGTATCTCTGTGGAGCAGGGGCCAGCCACTCCGTGTTCTTGTTGAAGAGGTTTTGTCAAAAGCCACTTACCCAGCCAGCCACTCTGACTCTCTCTGGCAGCAGGGCTCATCAGAGGTTGTCTGGACTGGAGCACTGAGGGCCATTCACTGACAATAATGATCTTATACAGCCATCCAAGGGAAGGGTTAGGGCCTCACGGGGGAGCTAGTTAGGCATTATTAGTCTTCATGGTGTGCGTGTGTGTGTGGGGAAGGACAATGCAGAGATTGTTAGTCATGGTCCAGTGGGTGGATATATCCTCTGGTTTGATGTGCACTTAGTAAGCTAATTAACATAAAAGGCCATCTTTAAACAGAGATGAATCTCTGTTGTCCTTATTAGACTCTGACTGATGTGTGGGCTTGTGGGTAATTTAGGACTGGCTTCAGCTTTGGCATGGGACATTTTCTTACCAAAACCCCCCCCCAAAAACATTGCTTTTCTCTCAGTTACCTTGTATTAGACAGGTCTGTCTCAGCTACCTCTCTGTCTCTTCTCTCTCTTCTTTCTCTCTTCTTTCTCTCTCTTGGAGAAATCGAGAAACGAAAAATCAATTAGAAATAATGTCTTCCCTAGCTGGGCCCCAGGCAGGCCCTGGTAGAGCCTTTAACCCGACTGTAATGCTCCTGATGGGGCACAGGTCGATCGGAGGGAGCCTGGGTGTGAGGAAAAATACGTTTTTTACTGCTTAGTCAATGTGGCCAAAGACACACACACATTAGTGCTGAGCAATTAACCGGTCCACATATTTAAATTCCATTTAGTTCAGGTTTTTTCTGTGAGCTCTATGTGCAGTTTCTGTAGATATGAATTAATCAGATCAAGCCTGAACTGTGTGATGTAGTATGGAGAGAAGGAGAGAAGGAGAGAAGGAGAGATGGAAAGAAGGAGAGAAGGAGAGAAGGACAGATGGACAGATGGAGAGATGGAGAGATGGAGAGAAGGACAGATGGAGAGATGGAGAGAAGGAGAGATGGAGAGAAGGAGAGAAGGAGAGAAGGACAGATGGAGAGATGGACAGATGGAGAGAAGGACAGATGGAGAGAAGGACAGATGGAAAGATGAAAAGAAGGAGAGATGAAAAGAAGGACAGAAGGAGAGATGGAGAGAAGGAGAGAAGGAGAGATGGACAGATGGAGAGATGGACAGATGGAGAGAAGGAGAGATGGAAAGAAGGAGAGATGGAAAGAAGGAGAGATGGAAAGATGGAGAGATGAAGAGATGGAGAGAAGGAGAGATGAAAAGAAGGAGAGAAGGAGAGATGGAAAGAAGGAGAGAAGGAGAGATGGAGAGATGGAGAGATGAACAGATGGAGAGATGGACAGATGGAGAGATGGAGAGATGGACAGATGGACAGATGGAGAGATGGAGAGATGGAGAGAAGGAGAGATGAAGAGATTGTCACGACCGTTATATGACGAATGAGTGGACCAAGGCGCAGCGTGAAAGAAAGACATCTTCTTTTAATGAAGAAAAACAAACACTTCCTAAACGAACAAAAAACAAACGATCGTGAAGCTAAAATGAACTAAGTGCACACATGCAACATAGAACATAGACAATTACCCACAATCACCTAAAGCCTATGGCTGCCTTAAATATAGCTCCCAATCAGAGACAACAATAAACAGCTGTCTCTGATTGAGAACCAAACCAGGCAACCATAGACTTTCCTAAACCTCTCTACTGAACACAACCCCATACACTATACAAAACCCCCTAAACAATACACACACCCTAAACTAGACAAAACACACAAACATCCCATGTCATACCCTGACCTAACTAAACTAATAAAGAAAATCAATATAACAGAGGCCAGGGTGTGACAGAGATGGAGAGATGAAGAGAAGGAGAGAAGGAGAGATGGAGAGAAGGAGAGAAGGAGAGATGGATAGATGGAGAGATGGAGAGAGGGACAGATGGAGAGATGGAGAGATTAAGAGATGAGAGATGGAGAGATGAAGAGATGGAGAGATGGAGAGAAGAAGAGAAGGAGAGAAGGACAGATGGAGAGAAGGAGAGATGAAGAGAAGGAGAGAAGGACAGATGGAGAGAAGGAGAGAAGGAGAGAAGGACAGATGGAGAGAAGGAGAGAAGGAGAGATTAAGAGATGGAGAGAAGGACAGATGGAGAGAAGGACAGATGGAGAGAAGGAGAGATTAAGAGAAGGAGAGAAGGAGAGAAGGACAGATGGAGAGAAGGAGAGAAGGAGAGATGGAGAGATGAAGAGAAGGAGAGAAGGAGAGAAGGAGAGAAGGACAGATGGAGAGAAGGAGAGATGGAGAGATGAAGAGAAGGAGAGAAGGAGAGAAGGAGAGAAGGACAGATGGGGAGAAGGAGAGATGGAGAGATGGAGAGATGGAAAGAAGGAGAGATGGAGAGAAGGAGAGATGGAGAGATGAAGAGAAGGAGAGAAGGAGAGAAGGACAGATGGAGAGATGGAGAGATGGAAAGAAGGAGAGATGGAGAGAAGGAGAGAAGGAGAGAAGGAGAGAAGGACAGATGGAGAGAAGGAGAGAAGGAGAGAAGGACAGATGGAGAGATGGAGAGAAGGAGAGATGGAGAGATGGAAAGATGGAGAGAAGGAGAGATGGAGAGAAGGAGAGAAGGAGAGAAGGAGAGATGGAGAGAAGGAGAGATGAAGAGAAGGAGAGAAGGAGAGATGGAGAGAGATAGAAAGCAGTTGCTTCATGAACCTGCAAATATATAATCTAACTCATGAAATAATAAAGTCATCAAATAAAACAAATATTTTATTAAATTAAAGTAATGTGAGTAAATTATGTTTAGTAAGTGATAAGCAGTAATGAACGGTCACTACCGTCATGGGACTTTTATTTATTGTTTTATTCAGTGTCGTTATAGCATTCTACCCATATAATGCATAGTGCATATAATGTAAAAACAAAATAATCAAAACCGAAATCTAAAACCGAACCAACCTCAAAAAGCACTAATTGCTCAGTGCACACGCACACACACACGCACGCACGCACGCACGCACGCACGCACGCACGCACGCACGCACGCACGCACACGCACACGCACACGCACACACACACACACACACACACACACACACACACACACACACACACACACACACACACACACACACACACACACACACACACACACACACACACACACACACACACATACAGGATCAGTCCTGTGATTAAAAGGCTTTTGTCAGTCATCTACTTACTGGGAGCCTATCGAATTGTTGAGTGTCATGTCTGTCAGACTGTGTTTTTATACCAGTTGCTATCAGGCGTAAACCAAATTCTTTATTGGCTAGGCAAAGTATCATTCTGTCTCTACAGTATACTGATATATTTTCTCTTTGAAGGGAGATGATGTAGAAACCGGCCACTAGGGGCAACAGTGAGCGCTGTTACCTTCAAGTAGGTTTCTGTTTTGCTAGGGCGTTGTGGAGGGGGATGGCCAATCAGCATAAGCATCTGCCTCCAAAATGTTCCAGTTTAAATCCAAACCTTAACCTTAACCTTAACCATTCAGAGTTAATGCTTGACCTTAACCTTAACCTTAACCATTCAGAGTTAATGCCTAACCTGAGGATTTCAGATGTATTACTTAACCTTAACCTTAAACATTAAACATTTATAGTTAATGCTTAACCTTAAACACTTTGAAATGTTATTCTTGCAACAACTTCGAAATTTGACGTTTGAGAAACATTGATGAATGTCTAATTCTAACGTGAGACTGTGAGAGCTAGTTGCTTTGCCGCCCAGCCCCTACTTTGTTCACTGTCTCAGCATATGCCACTTTCAGCACTGCTCTCACCCTGGAAACGTCAATCTGTCTCACTCGCACATGACATTTCTGATCCCCCAGCAACATGGCCACCCCCACAATTGAAACACTCCACCGAAACTACACACTCTTTCGTCCCATGCCCTCCTGCATTACTTCTCACACTTCGGGAATCTTCCTCCTACATACTGCTGCAACATGACCATAAACTTGGCACCTGAAACACCGTACTGGGTTCGGAACAAAAGCTCTCACAGGATAACTTACAGTAAATACCCTAGCCTGACCTTCCAGAGCCGACTAATCATGACTGGTCAAGCTCTGTTTTTATCATCACTCAATACACACTCGGAAACAGACCATTTCTCTCTCTCTCCCTCTCCCTCTCCCTCTCCCTCTCTCTCTCCCTGCTGCTTCTATAGGCTATACTAAGACGTAGCTGTAGGGAGGAGTTTAGCCAGTGAGCTTGTCTGCCTATATACATTACAAAACACAGAGTAGAGTCCACTAGAGGCCGGCAGGGGCCTATAATCAACAGTGAATATCAATCAGTGTGCATGAGCACAACACTATTTGTGTGCAAATGAGCATGTGTGTGTGGCTGCATGTGTGTGTAAACAAGCATCTATCCAGATAAGCCTAATAGGTGTCATTAATCAGAGTGAATGTAAAGTGCTGGGACGTGGGAAGTTATTATTGCTTGGCTGCTGAAAATGCTTCTCTGACTGGCTCTGTTTAGCAGGCCTGATGGCAACATGGGATATACGGGCCTAATGGCAACAATTGCAACATGGGATATGAGGGTCTGATATGAGGGCCTGATGGGAACATGGGATATGAGGGCCTGATGGCAACATGGGATATGAGGGCCTGATGGCAACATGGGTTATGAAGGCCTGATGGCAACATGGGTTATGAAGGCCTGATATGAGGGCCTGATAGCAACGTGGGTTATGAAGGCCTGATGGCAACAATGGCGACATGGGATATAAGGGCCTGATATGAGGGCCTTATGGCAACATGGGATGTGAGGGCCTGATAGGAGGGCCTGATGGCAACATGGGATATGAGGGCCTGATAGGAGGGCCTGATATTAGGGCCATCTGCAAAGAGAGGCCAGTGGTTTCTATCTGCAAAGAGAGGCCAGTGGTTTCTATCTGCAAAGAGAGGCCAGTGGTTTCTATCTGCAAAGAGAGGCCAGTGGGATCCATCTGCAAAGAGAGACCGTTTCCATCTGTGGCAAAGAGTTCATTTCCATCTGTGGCAAAGAGTTCCCAGCTGGCTAATCTTTTGAACACGGTGTAGTTAAAAAAAACTGAAACAACAGGTAACATTAGCTAGCTATATAAGGTTAGCATGCTAGCTAGCTAGATCGGGTTAGCATGCTACTTAGCTACATAAGGTTAACATGCTAGCTAGCTAGATAAGGTTAGCATGCTAGCTAGCGATATAAGGTTTAATGATAGCTAGCTAGCTATATAAGGTTAGCATGCTAGCTAGCTACACTTACGGTTGTCCGTACCCTATTTGTCGATGTTTAACAACTCCACATGGAAATTCCCCATACCCAATGCGTGAATATGTATAATTAGCCTTCGTCACTCTTCAGAGGTGGAACCTAAACGTGCATTTACGTCAATTTACGAGGTGTCCCTTAAAAATATAAACAGTAATCCCAAATAATCAGTAATCCCAAATCAAACAAAGATATTCTAAGAATGATACGTAGAGCAGTAAATATGTTACAGTGAGCTGTGTCGAGAATCCAGTGTATAAATAAACAAGTGTGAAAACCAGTATGAAAGAAACGGTCCAGTGTTTAAAACCTCTACCACTTCTCTCTCCCGGATCCGGGATCCTCCTCATCAAAAAAGATGACTAGCATAGCCTAGCCTAATGGGACAGGGATATCATATAATATAATTTTCATGAAATCACAAGTCCAATACAGCAAATGAAAGATAAACAGCTTGTGAATCCAGCCATCATTTCCGATTTTTTAAATGTTTTACAGCGAAAACACTATGTATTTCTATTAGCTAACCACAATAGCCAAACACACAACCGCATATTTTCACCATGTTTCTACCGCATAGGTAGCTTTCACAAAACCGACAAAATAGAGATAAAATTAGTCACTAACCAAGAAACAACTTCATCAGATGACAGTCTTATAACATGTTATACAATACATTTATGTTTTGTTCGAAAATGTGCATATTTGAGGTATAAATCATAGTTTTACATTGCAGCTACCATCAAAAATATCACCAAAGCAGCCAGAATAATTACAGAGAGCAACGTGAAATACCTAAATACTCATCATAAAACATTTATGAAAAATACATGGTGTACAGCAAATGAAAGATAAACATCTTGTGAATCCAGCCAATATTTCCGATTTTTTAAGTGTTTTACAGCGAAAACACAATATAGAATTATATTAGCTTACCACAATAGCCAAACACACAAACGTATTTATTCACCGCAAAAGGTAGCTTTCGCAAAAACCAGCAAAAGATATAAAATTAATCACTAACCTTGAACAAATTCATCAGATGACAGTCTTATAACATCATGTTATACAATACAATTATGTTTTGTTCGAAAATGTGCATATTTAGAGCTACAAATCCTGATTATACATTGTGAATACGTAGCATCGATTCCCCAGAATGTCCGGAGATACTTTGGACACTCACCTAATCTGACCAAAGAACTCATCATAAACTTTACATAAAAATACTTGTTGTATGGCAAATGAAAGATACACTGGTTCTTAATGCAACCGCTGTGTTAGATTTAAAAAAATAACTTTACCATAACATACAGCTTGCGTTATTGCGAGACAGCGCTCACCAAAACGGCGGAGAATAGGACTCAACATTTTACACAGAAATACGAAATAACATCATAAATGTTTTCTTACTTTTGTTGAGCTTCCATCAGAATGTTGTACAAGGAGTCCTTTGTCCAGAATAAATCGTTGTTTGGTTTTAGAATGTCCATTTCTTCTGTCGAATTAGCAACCTTAGCTAGCCATGTGGCGCGAACATGCCCATCAACTCTTGGCGCAAAGAACGGAAAATTCCAAAAGTCCCAATAAACGTTGAATAAACTGATAAAACTCGGTTGAGAAAACCTACTTTATGATGTTATTATCACATGTATCAAATAAAATCAGAGCCGGAGATATTCGCCGTGTATACCGAACGCTTATCAGAAGACAATGTTGAGGTACTTCACGCGCCTTGGTAGACAAAGAAAATTCCTGACCTGCCACTCCAAAAGCTCTTGTTTGGCCTCAGATCAAGCTAGACACCCCATTCCACCTTCCACTGCCTGTTGACATCTAGTGGAAGGCGTATGAAGTCCATGCATATCGATAAATATAAGGCAATTTGAATAGGCAGGCCCTGAAACAGAGCCTCGTTTTCAGATTTTTCACTTCCTGCATGGAAGTTTGCTGCAAAATGAGTTCTGTTTTACTCACAGACATAATTCAAACAGTTTTAGAACCTTCTGAGTGTTTTCTATCCAATAGTAATAATACTATGCATATTGTATGATCTAGAAAAGAGTACGAGGCCGTTTCATTTGGGCACGATTTTTTCCAAAGTGAAAACAGCGCCCCCCTATTGACAAGAAGTTCTTAATGTCTCTATAGTGTCTCTACATGAGGCAGCAGCTTTAGCTGTGTGAGTGTGTGTGTGTGTGTGTGTGTCTGTTTGTGTGTTTGTGTGTGTGAGCGAGCGAGCGAGCGTGCTTGTGCGTGGGTTTTGAGTGAGTGAGTTTATCTTTGACATCTTGGATCAGAGTTTCACAAAACGCATCTCCAGCGAATCTCAAACAAACACACAACAACATAAATAGACCACTTGGCACTCTTCACATTGAAACATTGAGTCATCACAGCCTGCCACAGAGCCCCGTCCCTCCATGACTCTGATGATTAGAAAACCCTGTGAATAAGAGAACTACAATAGCGCAGGCTTTTAGGCTGGTTTCCTATATAAAGCACTTTGTGACATCAGGCTGATGTAAAAAGGAGCTTTAGTAATACATTCGATTGATTGAGATCAACACAGCTCAGAGGAGAGGACAAGGCATCAACACAGCTCAGAGGAGAGGACAAGGCATCAACACAGCTCAGAGGAGAAGACAAGGCATCAACACAGCTCAGAGGAGAGGACAAGGCATCAACACAGCTCAGATGAGAGGACACGGCATCAACACAGCTCAGATGAGAGAACACGGCATCATCACAGCTCAGAGGAGAGGACACGGCATCAACACAGCTCAGAGGAGAGAACAAGGCATCAACACAGCTGGGAGCTGGCTAATGCACATTGTGTTATCAGTGTGTGTGATTATGCAATCCTCAACACTTTATCTCTCCCTGGCTCTCTCAGGCTCGGGGAATTGTGAGTGTGTGTGTGTTTGGGCGTGTGTGTGGGCCTCTGGCTCGGGGAATACAGGCTCCTCAGCTATTAGCTTCTCATTACCCACCACGCCAGCAGCTGATTGGCTAATTAAATGTAGCTTATTTAGCCTGCATGAATAATACATGGTGGATACTGGCTGCTGTAGAGAAGCGGTGTGTTTCTGTGTCTGTGTGTGTGTGTGTGTGTGTGTGTGTGTGTGTGTGTGTGTGTGTGTGTGTGTGTGTGTGTGTGTGTGTGTGTGTGTGTGTGTGTGTGTGTGTGTGTGTATGTGTCTGAGTGTGTCTGTGTGTCTGTGTGGAGGTGGTGGTGGTGGGGGGAGGGGGGGCAGAGTTTCATGTGTTTGGATAAAGGGGGTTAATGGTTCCGTCTGTTGGGGAAGTGTTTGGATAAAGGGGGTTAATGGTTCCGTCTGTTGGGGAAATGTTTGGATAAAGGGGGTTAATGGTTCCGTCTGTTGGGGAAATGTTTGGATAAAGGGGGTTAATGGTGCCGTCTGTTGGGGAAATGTTTGGATAAAGGGGGTTAATGGTTCCGTCTGTTGGGGAAGTGTTTGGATAAAGGGGGTTAATGGTTCCGTCTGTTGGGGAAGTGTTTGGCTAAAGGGGGTTAATGGTTCCGTCTGTTGGGGAAGTGTTTGGATAAAGGGGGTTAATGGTTCCGTCTGTTGGGGAAGTGTTTGGATAAAGGGGGTTAATGGTTCCGTCTGTTGGGGAAGTGTTTGGATAAAGGGGGTTAAGGGTGCCGTCTGTTGGGGAAGTGTTTGGGGTGCAGCAGGGAAAACAACCTTCCACCTCAGCCACAGCGCTCATTACAGAGATAGAAAGAGAGATCGAACAATCTGGATGGTCATACAATATGGAGATGTGCCTCAGGCTCCTGACAATGAAGCAATACTTTTAAACAAATAACCACATATGACTTAACTGCCCTTTTCTTTGCAAACATGATTAAAATGGAGATAAGAAGTACACTTTATTATCCCATTCTATTCTATTCCATCCCATTCTATTCTATTCCATCCCATTCTATTCCATCCCATTCTATTCCATTCTATTCCATTCTATTCTATTCCATCCAATTCTATTCTATTCCATCCCATTCTATCCCATTCTATTCCATCCCATCCCATTCTATTCCATTATATTATATTGTATTCCATTCTATTCCATCCCATTCTATTCTATTCCATTCCATCCTATTATATTCTATTCCATCCCATTCTATTCTATTCCATCCCATTCTATTTTATTCCGTCCCATTCTATTCTATTCCATTCTATTCCATCCCATTATATTCTATTCCATCCCATTCTATTCTATTCCACCCCATTCTATTATATTCCATCCCATTCTATTCTATTCCATTATATTCCATCCCATTATATTCTATTCCATCCAATTCTATTCTATTCCATCCCATTCTATTCCATCCCATTCTATTCCATTATATTATATTGTATTCCATCCCATTCTATTCTATTCCATTCCATTCCATTATATTCTATTCCATCCCATTATATTCTATTCCATCCCATTCTATTCTATTCCATTCCATTCTATTCTATTCCATCCCATTCTATTCTATTCCATTATATTCCATCCCATTCTACTCCATCCCATTCTATTCCATTCTATTATATTGTATTCCATCCCATTCTATTCCATCCCATTCTATTCTATTCTATTCCATCCCATTCTATTCTATTCCATCCCATTCTATTCTATTCCATCCCATTATATTCTATTCCATCCCATTCTATTCTATTCTATTATATTGTATTCCATCCCATTCTATTCTATTCCATTCCATCCCATTATATTCTATTCCATCCCATTCTATTATATTCCATCCCATTCTATTCTATTCCATTCTATTCCATCCCATTATATTCTATTCCATCCAATTCTATTCTATTCCATCCCATTCTATTCCATCCCTTTCTATTCTATTCCATCCCATTCTATTCCATCCCATTCTATTCCATTATATTATATTGTATTCCATCCCATTCTATTCTATTCCATTCCATTCCATTATATTCTATTCCATCCCATTATATTCTATTCCATCCCATTCTATTCCATCCCATTCTATTCTATTCCATCCCATTCTATTCTATTCCATTCTATTCCATCCCATTCTACTCCATCCCATTCTATTCCATTCTATTATATTGTATTCCATCCCATTCTATTCCATCCCATTCTATTCTATTCTATTCCATCCCATTCTATTCTATTCCATCCCATTCTATTCTATTCCATCCCATTCTATTCTATTCTATTGTATTCCATCCCATTCTATTCTATTCCATTCCATCCCATTATATTCTATTCCATCCCATTCTATTATATTCCATCCCATTCTATTCTATTCCATTATATTCCATCCCATTATATTCTATTCCATCCAATTCTATTCTATTCCATCCCATTCTATTCCATCCCTTTCTATTCTATTCCATCCCATTCTATTCCATCCCATTCTATTCCATTATATTATATTGTATTCCATCCCATTTAATTCTATTCCATTCCATTCCATTATATTCTATTCCATCCCATTCTATTCTATTCCATCCCATTCTATTCTATTCCATTCCATTCTATTCTATTCCATCCCATTCTATTCTATTCCATTCTATTCCATCCCATTCTACTCCATCCCATTCTATTCCATTCTATTATATTGTATTCCATCCCATTCTATTCTATTCTATTCCATCCCATTCTATTCTATTCCATCCCATTCTATTCCATCCCATTATATTCTATTCCATCCCATTCTATTATATTCTATTATATTGTATTCCATCCCATTCTATTCTATTCCATTCCATCCCATTATATTCTATTCCATCCCATTCTATTATATTCCATCCCATTCTATTCTATTCCATTATATTCCATCCCATTATATTCTATTCCATCCCTTTCTATTCTATTCCATCCCATTCTATTCCATCCCATTCTATTCCATTATATTATATTGTATTCCATCCCATTCTATTCTATTCCATTCCATTCCATTATATTCTATTCCATCCCATTATATTCTATTCCATCCCATTCTATTCCATCCCATTCTATTCTATTCCATCCCATTCTATTCCATCCCATTCTATTCCATTATATTATATTGTATTCCATCCCATTCTATTCTATTCCATTCCATCCCATTATATTCTATTCTATTCCATCCCATTATATTCTATTCCATCCCATTCTATTCTATTCCATCCCATTCTACTCCATCCCATTATATTGTATTCCACCCCATTCTATTCTATTCTATTCCATCCCATTCTATTCTATTCCATCCCATTCTATTATATCCCATTCTATTCTATTCTATTGAGTCCCATTCTGTTATATTCCATTCTATTCCATCCCATTTTATTATATTCCATTTCATCCCATGATATGCTATTCTTTTCCATCCCATTCTATTCTATTCCATCCCATTCTATTCTATTCCATCCCATCCCATGATATGCTATTCTATTCCATCCCATTCTATTCTATTCCATCCCATTCTATTCTATTCCATCCCATCCCATGATATGCTATTCCATTTCATCCCATCCCTTCTATTCCATTCCATTCTATTCCATCCCATTATATTCTATTCCATCCCATTCCATTCTATTCTATTCCATCCCATTCTATTCCATTTTATTCTATTCCATCCCATTCTATTCCATCCCATTCTATTCCATTCCATTCCATTCCATTCCATCCCATCCCATTCTATTACATTCCAGGCAGATGTAAGAAGAGCTCTCTGTACGTGTAGATTTAACTCTATCAGACAGAGAGTGATGTTGACGGGAGACGATGGGAGGGCGGTGGAGAGGAACGACGTTTGGTTCCCACGCTGAGAGATGAGAAATGCAGGTACCAGGAAATGGTGGAGAGCGAGCGTGCCAAAAGTTACACAGATGTTTCATTGTTGCGCGTGTCTTCACAAAATCAGCGATGTTTTAAAAAAAAGGCCGCTTGGGCGAACGAGAGCGGGAGGAGGAAAAAACCCCCCAGACATAGTGATGTCATGGAGAGAGAGGACAAACAGAGCTGATTCCTGTGTTATCTCAGCTGGGCTGCGAAAAGGAAGCCACATAAACAAGACTGATTCTCTATTTCCAGGGCGGCCATTTTGAATGTGGCTGCTTTGAAAAAGACCCAATTTCACTCCACACATATGGATTTTATGCTAATTCAACACACAGTACCTTCTCCTCAGGGCAAAGATAAGCCACTCCACAGTACCTCCTCTGAGCTCCTCTGCTGAAAACTGTAACGTTACCCTCCTATTTAAACAAACAGGGCCTCTGAAAAGAAAGATAGATCTAGAGTGAGATTCTGAAACGGAAAAAAGAAGTGGGACGTATGGTTTTAGGACGTGTCTCTGTGGGATGGTTTTAGGACGTGTCTCTGTGGGATGGTGTTAGGACGTGTCTCTGTGGGACGGTGTTAGGACGTGTCTCTGTGGGATGGTGTTAGGACGTGTCTCTGTGGGACGTATGGTTTTAGGACGTGTCTCTGTGGGATGGTGTTAGGACGTGTCTCTGTGGGATGGTGTTAGGACGTGTCTCTGTGGGACGTATGGTGTTAGGATGTTTCTCTGTGGGACGTATGGTGTTAGGATGTATCTCTGTGGGACGTATGGTGTTAGGACATGTCTCTGTGGGACGTATGGTGTTAGGACGTGTCTCTGTGGGATGGTGTTAGGACGTGTCTCTGTGGGACGTATGGTGTTAGGATGTTTCTCTGTGGGACGTATGGTGTTAGGACGTGTCTCTGTGGGACGTATGGTGTTAGGACGTGTCTCTGTGGGACGTATGGTATTAGGACGTATCTCTGTGGGACGTATGGTGTTAGGACGTGTCTCTGTGGGACGTATGGTATTAGGACGTGTCTCTGTGGGATGGTGTTAGGACGTGTCTCTGTGGGACGTATGGTTTTAGGACGTGTCTCTGTGGGACGTATGGTGTTAGGACGTATCTCTGTGGGACGTATGGTGTTAGGACGTGTCTCTGTGGGACGTATGGTGTTAGGATGTATCTCTGTGGGACGTATGATTTTAGGACGTGTCTCTGTGGGACGTATGATTTTAGGACGTATCTCTGTGGGACGTATGGTTTTAGGATGTCTCTGTGGGACGTATGGTTTTAGGACATGTCTCTGTGGGACGTATGGTGTTAGGATGTATCTCTGTGGGACGTATGGTGTTAGGATGTATCTCTGTGGGACGTATGGTGTTAGGACGTGTCTCTGTGGGACGTATCACTCTCAGGGCAGGCGGAGGCTGTCACCAAAGGATGTCACAGCTGAATGGGTTCTACAGAAAGACGGAGGTGCTTGGCTGTACTAGGGTGATCATTAGTGTATTGGCGGAGAGGCTTTCGCCAGATCTGAGGTGTGTAAATTGACTTGATATCTAACAGCTTGTTGACTCCTCTAAGGGACAAGCGTAAAGGGCCAAGCCACAGTTGAAACAATGGCAAAGTGGGCACCGCACTACGGCCAGTTGTCACGTTCTGACCTTAGTTCCTTTTTTATGTTTGGTCAGGGCGTGAGTTGAGGTGGGCATTCTATGTTGTTATTCTATGTTTTGTTCTGTGTGTTTTATTTCTATGTGTTTGGCCTAGTGTGGTTCTCAATCAGAGGCAGGTGTCGATCGTTGTCTCTGATTGAGAATCATACTTAGGTAGCCTGTTTTCCCACTATGGGTTGTGGGTGGTTATTTTCTGTTTCAGTGTTTGCACCATACGGGACTGTTTCGGTTGTTTGTTCGTGTTTTGTTATTTTTGTTCTGTGTTCAATTTGATTTATTAAAAATCTATTATGGACACTTACCACGCTGCACATTGGTCCGATATTTCCTACTCCTCCTCAGGCGAAGAGGACGAAAGCCGTTACACCACTAATCCTTTGTTTGTGGCTGACAGCACCAAACATACTCACTGTGATGTGTAACCTTTATTTAACCTTTATTTAACTAGGCAAGTCATTTAAAGAACAAATTCTTATTCACAATGACGGCCATCCCCCGGCCAAACCCGGACGACGCTGGGCCGTCCGCCCTATTGGACTCCCCGTCACGGCCGAATGTGATACAGCCTGGAACAGTACTATCAGTTTCAGCTTCAAGAGTTGAGCTGGTTTATTGACTGTCCTTGTAGAAGGTCCCATCTCTGTTGTCTCTCCTTTTACCCTGGGTGAATGCTGTGTTCTACTTGGTGAAATAAAACGCTGTGATGATCCCATTTACTTTACATTACATTGTTCATTCATTAGGGCGTTTGACCGGGTGGATGAGTGGTTTTGTTGGTAATTGATTGACTCATCCTCTCTGAGTATTGGAGATTGTGTTATTTGCCCTATTGGCTTTTCCTCTCAAGTTATTAATGAGCAGACTGGAAGGCTCGGGGGGGAGTGTAATTGTAATTTACTGTGCATTGGGCCTGTGTGTGTGTGTGTGTGTGTGCGTGCGTGCGTGCGTGCGTGCGTGCGTGCGTGCGTGCGTGCGTTTCACTTTCAGGCTGAAGAGAGTTTAGTTTATTAGAATCCTCATTAGTTACTGCACATGCAGCAGCTACACTTCCTGGGCTCCACATAAAACATACAAATACATGACAACGTACAGAACAGTACTAGACAAGAATAACATACATTCAAATCAAAATAAAAAATTTAAAAATAAAATAAGAGTTATATATAGGAAAGACACCAAAAGACTATTTAAACACTATTCATACTGTACACTAAGTTACCTCCTCTCAGGGTGTTGTCTAACTGGTTCTGAGTGAGTGATTTGGTTCTGGAGAAATGCCTCAGAGTCCAGACCTGAAACTGACTGAGTCCAGTGGGATTGTGGGCCCCTCCCAAATTGCACCCTATTCCCTATATAGTGCACTTGTCACGTCTACTCCCGCTCCTCCCCTCCAGCGTTTCGACGTTAGCGGTTTACTAACCACCGATCCTGGGAACCATCATCACAGCGCACCTGGCATCAATCATTTTCGCGCACCTGCGCTTCATCATAAGACACACCTGGACTCCATTACCTCACTTCTTACCTCCCCTTTATCTGACACTCCCTCAGGATCATTCCCCACGCAGTATTGTTGATGTGTAGGCGCTACTTCTATGTTGTATCGGGTCCTTGTTGTATTAAACTTACCATCTGCTTCTCGACTCTCAGCGTCTATGTTACAGCACTTCTCTGACCGTGGCCCATAGGGCTCCGGTCAATAGCAGTGTACTGAGTATGCCAAACATTTGGCACATTTTCCTAGTATTGAGTTGCATCCCTTTTTGCCCTCAGAACAGCCTCAATTTGTCAGGTCATGGACTCTACAAGGTGTCGAAAGAGTTCCACAGGGATGCTGGTCCATGTTGACTCCAATGCTTCCCACAGTTGTGTCAAGTTGGCTGGATGTCCTTTGAGTGCTGGACCATTCTTGATACACACGGGAAACTGTTGAGTGTAGAAAAATCCAGGTGTTCATAATGTTTTGTTTGCTCTCTTTTCCCTGGTGTAGAGATTATATGAAAATGTAACGTATAGCCTTGTTTATACCTGGCATTATCATGCATCCTTGGTCCTGATCTTGTCCACATTCTGATTGTACATAATAATGTGTTTACAGTTCAATTTGATCTTTAAAAAGAGGCGAGGCTGTGATACAATATGTTTTTTAAATCTGTTTTTTTGAACTAAACTTGCTTTTTGCCTGAGTAACCTCTGGTGGCAGATCATTCCATGATGACATGAC